>NW_016107472.1:71672-134172 GCF_001604975.1 Cebus imitator | reverse complement strand
ATCACATGCAATATTTTAATGGAGCAATGGGAGAGGCTCTTTGAAATGGGGTTTGCATCTTTTTGTAACATTTTGATTTCTCTGGTGCCTTATTCCTACTTGATGCTGGCACTCACATACCCACAGGAAGCTGACAGAGAAGTCAGCCTTAGGCGTGGGGACATATGGGTGATATTCGAGCATGCAGGGGCCATGGGGAGGTTGGTGTCAGTTGGTGGAGAAGGGACTAGATGGCATCTCTTAGCCAAGGCCAAGCAGGGACTGCACAAATTCATTATAGTCAAAGTTAGCAATTTTGATACGTAAACACAATACTTCATTCTTCCTCATCTGTGCTTTCCTTCCTTCTTCCTTTTCTATCTCCACCTTCTCATAAAGGTGCTGCTGCTGCTGCTAAGGTGCCCAGAGTCCAGAATGCCCAGTAATCACTCAGGCATGAGCCTGGCACTGCCACATCAGCCTCTGGCTTGACCGAACCCAGGTTTATCTTGCTTGGGGCTGAGAACTGTCAGATTTTTCTCATCAAAAATGTTTTCCAAGGAATCAGTGGATTACAGTTTTTCTGCATTGAAAATGCACTTTAAAAAATAAATTAAAGCTCCAGACTGTTTAAAATATACAGAGGGAGCAGGGGAAAGATAAACATGTGCTAGTGTCTGAACCCAGTTCAGTTTATCTCCAGTTGAAACAATATACACTATATTATGTATAAATGTATACACACTTCCTATATGTATCCGCATATATATAGTGTATATATTATACATGTATAGGTGTGTATATGTGCATGTACACCCACATGCACATAACAAAATCAGATGCTCATTACAAATCCAGATGCTCATTACAAAACCAGATGCTACACAAACAGCAGCAGAGGAAACAAGGTTGGACTCTTGCAACAGATCACAAAAAATAAAAACAGCTACTTGCAGTGACTTAGGTCATTTCTGTATGTTCATAAGAAATGGACTGTAACAAGGAAAAAAAGGAACGGAGTTAGTGAAGGAGGAAAAATGGGCAAAACCATCTTGATCCGATGCGAATGCAGTAATGTTCTATACCATTTCATCAGTTCTTTCTTTTAGTCATGTTGATTGATTTCAGTTTTTGACTATTAAAAACATTTTTAAACTCAAATGACCCACAATAAACTGAACAAAACTACTACAGTGAAAGCCCTTTTCAGTGAAAGATGTTAGAAACCTCAAAACCCTTGGCCTGACTCAGAACTACCATGTGAAAATCAGTACTCTCTTAATGTTTGAAATAAAAACTGAAAAAAAAACAAAAAAAAAAAAAAACTTTTTTGAAGCACCTTAACGTGGCCATCCATTTGAGAAGTGGGTGCCACTTTTTTCTTTGAGCACCTTATTGATGTGTTTTGCTATCTGCTGTCTTTCTGTTACCTGTTGGCTGAATGGCTAGCTGTTAACATACACATGTGCACAGAACAGATATCTATCTGGGCATGTATGTTCTCAATGAAGTTTACTGTGGTGACTGCTGAAAGGTGAATCCATTTCCTGATGTTCCCGCCACAGTGTTGTGATAAGATTCGAAGAAACCCTTTTCCCTGCACACATATGTTTCTTATCACATTGTATCTTAGTATGGAAAGGAATATGGTCCCTTTTTTGCAATTGCTACTGTGTATACACACACACATACACACTGTATATTTAGACCTAAAATACACACACACACACGCACCTGTGCACGCACACACAAACATATCCATTCATTCGTTCAAATGGTATTTCCAGTGTCTGTGTGTCACTGTTTATGCAGTTTCCATTTCCCAGTGAATTTTGAACGGAGGGCACCTTTTCTAACCAGATTGTCTTTTCAGACCAAAGACCTGGGAATTGAGGAAGAGTTTGGAAAGAGGGAGAGGCAAGGAAAGAGAGCTTTAAATTGAAAGATTAATTTCCCAGGAGGAATCTGGGCTGAATGACTACAGTGCTGTACCCTCCAATCTTTGCACGTGGACATGGAACACTGCTTGTATCACTCTGTGCATGGTATAAATTCGTATATCCACAAATACACACATCCATCCATCAATATATACATGGTTTGGGATGAGCAGGTCAATCGTTTTGAGAGGGAGTTTGTTCCTTTTTTTTTTCTCATTATACTCTTAAATTGTCGTCAGTTATCAAACAAACAGAAAAAATGTTTGGAAAAACCTTGCATACGCCTTTTCTATCAAGTGCTTTAAAATATAGACTAAATACACACATCCTGCCAGTTTTTTCTTACAGTGACAGTATCCTTACCTACCATTTAATATTAGCCTCGTATTTTTCTCACGTATATTTACCTGTGACTTGTATTTGTTATTTAAACAGGAAAAAAAAACATTCAAAAAAAGAAAAATTAACTGTAGCGCTTCATTATACTATTATATTATTATTATTATTATTGTGACATTTTGGAATACTGTGAAGTTTTATCTCTTGCATATACTTTATACGGAAGTATTACGCCTTAAAAATACGAAAATAAATTTTACAAGGTTTCTGTTTTGTGTGGAAGAGTAATTGATGTTGCTAAGAATGATGTTTGTTTTTTGGGGTTTTTGTTGTTTTTTTTTTTAAATGTTACCAGCACTTTTTTTGTAAGTTTCACTTTCCGAGGTATTGTACAAGTTCACACTGTTTGTGAAGTTTGAATATGAAGGAATAATTAAAAAAAAAAAAACTCTTCTCTTGGTTTCCTATTGTGTCTTCTTTATACTGTAGTTTCTGTTTTAGGCAGTTCTCCACATTATTTTGCACATTGTATTCTAGGTCTAATCTGAGATTATTTATCCAAACTGAGGACTCTACCTGGAAGGCCAGACGTTCTGATTATATTAGTCCTCTCAATACAAGAAGTAGAAACTATAGACAGGATTGGTGACGTCGAAGTCACTTTGAGGAAATATAAAACAAATTGGTGTATTATCCTACGCATATTCAAACCTCAAAAATGACAAGGCTCACTTACTGCTCTACAGATTGATTCACATGTTTTCCTTTTCCACATGCTAATCACTGTCTGCCTATTGTGGAAATAATCAATTCCATATGATGACACTATGCCGACCTATTATTGTGTCCATCCATCTCTGTTATCCGTGAATCTATCACTGACTCTCCTTTTTAACTCTTGGGTTTCTCAGCTCTATATGCAAGAAAAGGAAAGTTCATGGTACAAAACCTGCCACTATTCGATGACTTTGGAAACTCATGAAGGACTCATGTTGAGTCCAAAGATCTTTTCTTGCATGTGACCCTGCCCATAAGAGCTCTCTGATCTGGTCATTCTTACAGAAATTGCTAATATGGTGAAGAAAACATATCTTGTTTGTCCTTGGTAAAGTCAACACAAATTAAATTCACAATGTCGTCTGTATTTCAGTCAGTACTGTGCAATGTATGAATAAAAGAAAGGAAATTATTTCAGCCATAAGAAGGCTTAAAATCTAACAACTGGACATAAAGAGGGGTTTGTATAAAATCAAGAGCTAGATTGTACCATTCAGACTCTCAATGCCAAGGGAGTTTCTAAACTAATGAAGTTGATAATGGCTAGAGTGAGTCAAGAAAGGGTCCAAATAATAAGCAGTCTAGTTGGGGACTCCTAAGAACATTGAGTTGGAGAAGCTGAGTGTGGACAGACATTTCCACCAGTGGGAGGAGCACAAAAATATCCAGGCATGAGCTTGGAATGGGAAAAGTCATCAAGAGACCTCTAGACTGAGAGGATGTCAATAAATTCATGATTATCTCTATGAATTTAAATATTTACTTCTTGCAACTCAATCGCTGAACTTCTAAGTCAACCTTATTGATACTCTAGAAGTATAAAGAGAAAGAAAATATTTTCATGATGCATAATTTGTCCCTATATGATTTCTGTGAACCAACATCTTAACAATGCCAGCCAGCTTCACCCAGAGTCTTGGATCTCTCTTTGCACCATCTACACACTTCTGAGTTTTATTCTGTACCTGTTAAAAAAATTGTGGTACAATTTACATACAGGCTGTAATAATTATAAATGACACATACACTGCTCATGTGGCACTTCACAGTTTACAAAGTTTCTCCTTAATATCCTTTATCCATCTTCACAGTCACACTGTGAACACTGTAATGTAGTTGTAAGTGCACTAATTTATAAAAACAGAGATTCAGAAATACGTGTTCTTCCAATACAAAACAACTTAGTGGCTTAGGTCAAGTTTTCTGAAATCCAATAATATTTATATCATACCAGTATTCTCAAACTTGAGTAATATATACACCCATATGAAGGAAAAAAAAAATACTTCCACAGACCTCCCCAATGGAAGAGAGTCTGTGATTATTCTTATTGTAATACCTAGTAATTAACATGCATAATTACTTTATTATAAACATTCTTAAACATAATAAGTGAACTCAATATGCTTATACCTCTTGTAGAATTATAAAACTAAAAGTTACAAATTGAATACAAGTAAAACTATAAAATTAATAATGTCTACATTAACAATGCATGCATAGAATGATGCTTTGCTGAATCTAAGTCGTGGCTTACAAAGTTAAGTGTACTGCACACATCCGTCTAAATACAGCATCCCTACATTACCATGTGCAAAGTAAAGACAATTCTCACTTCACTTTCCTATTGTTTCAACTACTGCAAAGTTTTCCACTGCTCCACCCATCTGGGAGTAAGTGGATCATTTAAAATTAAGCTTCTGTGCTTTAAATCAACTTGATTATAAACACAAACATAGAGGCTAAAACCAATGGCAATACTCTGTTATAAGAAGGTTATTGATATCCAGATATATTTGACTTCTTTAAAGATTATCATTTCATTTAAACCACACAATGTTTAAATGCTTACAGAGAAGCTGTGGACCCCAGAGGTATATCTGTAACTCTTAGCTTTCCTTAGATCCCATTTTTTAAGAACATCGATAGATAACCTCGGATGTTCCCAACCAGTTTTGTTGCCTCCGTGAAAATTTTTGTGGTATCATAAACATTACCTGGTGCACATGCTCATTGGGCAGAACCCAATAATAATATTAACCCAGCATCTTGCAGCTGACAAAGCAGTCAGCCACATTCCTCCCTCATCTTCTTAAGAACCTTAGAAAGATAGTAATATTACCATTTTACAAATGAGGAAATATTTATGAGTCTCTGATAGGTTAAGTGGCTTATCCAAAGTCATGAAACTAATTGCAGAGCTCAGCACTTGGATCAAGTTTCTCAGTTCCCAATCCCTTACACTGCATAATTACTTCTTTTTGATCTCTGTGAAGTCCATCAGAGTTTTAGTCCCAGAGAAGGTGCTTTTCACAGCCTACATTAAGTCAGAATGAATATAGTCCAAGGTAAGTCCTGTGATAAACATCTATTCCTGCCTAACCCTGATGAGTTGCAAACTTCTTGACAGTTTTGGCCCTATTTATGTGAACCAGACCACTTAGCTACCTCAGATACTTTTCGGGAAGAAAAAAACTAAAATAAATAAATGTACAGTCTGCTTTGACCTCATGGTTTGTCTTGATCAGACGATGGATACAGAAGAATAGAGGAGAATCTCCAAGTTTCTTCCTGGTGGTAGCCATTTCAAATGTGTGACAACTGGAGAGCCATCCAGTGTCCTATAAACACAGCTCTCTGTGTTTATATGCAAGGCAGTTACTAGAATTGTAATGTCTAATATACTAGCCACCAGTCACATGTTGCTATTTACATTTAAATTTCCTAATTAAAATGAAATAAAATTTAAAATTTAGTTTCTTTGTCACATTAGCCAAATTTCAAGCGCTCGACAGCCACATGCAGCTAGCAGCTACCATACTGGATGGGACAGACATACAGCGTTTCCATAATTGCAGAAAGTTATATTGGATAGCATTGTCCTACACTATCTTATGCTAATAAATTCCCTCAAGCATTGAGTATATCATTCTGACTTCCAGAAAGCTCAGGTTCTTGCCACACAAAAAGCTCCCCTAGACCTCTTAACAGGTGTGACTTGGCGTGGGTTTGGGAAACTACCAGTTACAGCCAAGAAGCAGCACCTGAAAGAATCAGAAAACTCACACTTCACAGCTGACAGCCACAGCCACACTGCCCATTGCCCTCCTCTCTCTGGGGTGGGGTGCACCTGCTAGAATGCTGTCATTGGTGGACAGCACATCCAGCCTCTCTAACTGTCCAGCTCAGCACTGATGGCATCTGAATGAACCTGAGTGTACAATGAGTTACACTGAATGTACAACTGATCCCACTTCATTTCTGGGGCTCACAGGGTGAGAAGGGAAAGGGCATGAAATAAAATTGCATAGTGAGGTCCTGTTCAGTCATGAAGAACATCTGTCTCAAAGCTTCATGCCTCAAAGTTTCTCACATTTGTTTCGTGTAATTATTGAGATTATGTGTCAGACTTGTATGCCCAGGCTCAGAATGTGGTCAGGGAATCAGTAATGTATTCTTCTTTGAATGCTCATTCATAGATTTGTTTATTTGCTCCTCCTGTAAAGGAATCCACAAGGGGACCCAGAAAAGCCTGGCATTGCTTCCTGTCAGCACTACGTGTTCCCCTACCTCAATCTTTTCTGTGCTTCCCTACATACTTCCAAAAAGACACCATAAGTGGGAAAATCTTCTTCAAACACTATTTTGAATGAAAGAAAAAGAAATGGAGACCAATAGATACGGATAGACACTCTCCCTGGGTGGGTATCAATCAGCTTGGCTTGGGTTAGCTGCTAGAGCAGCACAGTCCCATAGAAATATGAGAGCCACATATGCAGTTTTAGACTTTTCAGTAGCCATGTTAAACTGATAAAAAGAAATGTGAAATTAATGTTAATATATTTTATTTCACCTAGTATAGCCAAAATATTATCATTTTTGACAATCAATATACCAAAATTACTGAAGTAGTATTCTTATTATTCATATTCAATCTCCAAGTCTGGTGTGATTTTACACTTATACCAATTATAACAGCACATCTTGATTCAGACCAACTTCATCTTACCTGGTTGATGGCCACATGTGGCAAGTGGCTCCGTGGTGGACAGCGCATGTCTCCAGCAATCTGGCTGTGGGGATGGCCTTCTCTGGTTCTCAGAGAAGAATCTAGTTCAGTGAGTTCTATTTAAAAATTTTTTTCAAATTGAATCCCATTTTAGTAACCTGACCCATTTCTAACATGTATAGGCCCTTTTGTATTTTATTACCATCCCAATGGTGTTTATAAATGTTTCCCAATTACCATAATTACGTTAAATAACACCCAAATATCAGTCCAACCTTTGCTGAATATACATCTCCTCCAAATCAAAACACTACTCCCTTTTCACCATTACGTTTTAGTTCACTTCCAATTTGTGAATTGTGTTCTGTTTCCAACAGATTTGCGCTAATTTTGCAAGAAAGACTTTGTAAACTGTCACAGCAAACAACAACATTTTTACATGCATCTATCTTTCTTCCAAAGGACTTGGGGCTCCAGACAGATTTCAGTTCATTCTTCCTAACTATGTAACCCATTTGGTAGAAAGGTGAGAAAAATAAAAATCAAAATCCAAGGCAGAATAGGAGTTGAATTGTCTTGTTACTAAGATGATTGTCAACCCCAGTCTATGTCTTAGGAAGCAGGGCCTTTATTCTTAGGAAGCAATGGTTTATTTTAACCATGGGCAAAACCCAGCCTTGCTTCGCATTCTCTCTTGGTTCCTGGGCCCATGAAAGAAAATCAGTCACAAGTAAATCTAGCCTCCCTGTTCATTCCTCTGAGAGAGACAGTGGAAGGATAAAAGTCTTCTAAGATTCAGCTTGAATGCAGTTAAACAGAAATAAGCAGTCAGTTACCCCAACCCCAGCATAAAGAGGTCAGGGAGTAAATAAAAGTGTTCAAAGAAGTTAGTTTAAGGGTGTTTATTTTTTAAACCCTCTATCACCTCCAGGCCCACTTTTTCCCTTAGGAAGAGCACCTATTTTAAAAATCTGCATTTTCCTTTTAGTGGGAAATGTTCTTTTTTCAAAGGCTCAACAGTGTCTTGATGCAGAAAAGGTAGATCAAGGCCCAAATGCTGAGACTTGTCGCCCTCCGTGGGCACGTGCGTTTCCTGGGGCTTCCCCAGCGCACATGGGCGGAAGAACCTAGAGAGCACTGCGTCAGGCCGTCTAAGGGGTGAGTACGTCACAGCAAAAGGAACCTTGAAATGCCTGCCCAGAGAATAAAATCTGGAGTTTGCTGGCTCCCTTGGTGGCAGGGCCTTCTTTGTGGGATTTTCAGCTCCATGAAGTTCCCTAGATAAAACTCCTGCTCCTCCCAGACCAGCCTCACCATCCCCTTGGTGGTCCCACGCCACTTCAGCACAGATAAGCCTATGCCAACTACCTCACCCCAAACTATCATCTCTTCCTGAAGGCCTGCATGATGTCTCCTTCTCCCCTTACTATAACACCTTTTCAGGACAACGTTGTCTCCCCACTTAACTGTAAGTTCTTGAGGTCAGATACCAAGATTTAGTCACTCTCAAATCTCCCCATAGAGACTGATACCAGGCCTTATTAATAACATGCCTTTGAATGAGTAAATGTTACCGAAAATGAGAGTGAAAAAATGAGATGACGATGGCCCTGTAGTCATGCCATTCTCGTCATCAACCACAAAACCTTGTAGCCCAAAATGCTGGCCGGTGCCATTATGAGGATCTGCTCAAACAGCCAGATTTAAAACCAGGTCAAGATATTTTTTAATTTTGCATTTTTGATCAAGGTCCAAGTTACTCACCCTAGGCCTGCCATAATGCAGAATGGAATGGAATGAAAAGGCCAAGGAAATGAAGATGAAGAAGAGGATGACATTTATTCACTCAACTGAACACACAGAGCACTGATGGAAAGTACGGCTACTTATATATTCATCTATAATAGCAAAGATAAAAGTTTGTCTTCCAGAAGATGCCTCTGGTTGCTAACCATTCTCTGTGAAGAAGCTCTCCAGGCTTCTGTAACTTAGGACATTGAAGTAGTCATGCAGCTCAGCACAGCCATCTCCCCCCTGTTCTCCGCAGAGCCCAGCAGGTGCAGCTTCTGCCTGGACACGGCTTTCTGGGGATGAGGGAGCACTGAGACTCCGTTCCTCCTGTCCAGCTGATTTCCTCCGGAGGCCGCTTTCCACAGAATGGATTCTAAGAGATTTCTTCTAAAAACAAGCAAATTACAAAGTGAGTATGTGGGGATGTTATTCAAATGTTACTCCCCAATATGACACATATTGAGAGTTATCATGATCTCTCTCTTCCTTTTTACTCACATACATACGGGCAAACTTGTTCTTACCAACATCAATTCCTTAGCCCTTAATTTCTCAACCGCGATACAGCTAGATTTCAATTCTAACCACTCCATGGAAACTACACTTGCTACATACACCACGTGCCATATACCTTGCTACTTCCTGTTCACTAAGCTTAGTGGGGCAGCTTTCCATTCTCTATTTTCTTTTACTCTTTACTGTACTTGACTCTGTTGACCTCTTCCTTTCTGAAATGTTCTCTTTTCCTGGTTCCTATGGCATCACTCTCTCCTGATTCTCTTCTCCTCCTTTGAACCCCCACTATCATCTTCAGCCAAGCCTGCCCCCTTTCTCTTTGCACAAAATCTCCCCAAACCATGGGGTTCCCCATGGTTCTGCCCTCTGCTTTCTCTCACAGTAAACATGCCCTCTGGTTACTTCATGAGCATCTACCTTCTTATATCTACAACTACCATCTGTCCTCTGAAGATGCCCAAATCTCTATCCAAACTAGCCCAGGCTTCTGCCCTGAGCTGCAGACCAAGGTGTCCACCTGTTCACTGGGCATCATCACCTGACAACCCACAGCAAGCTCAGACTCAAATTATCTCAAAAGAAACCATCATATTCCCTCCCCAACAAACCACACCTGCCCTTATATTCACTGCCCTGTTTTATGGCACCAGCTGATCAGAAAACTGGAGGCTGATGTTCAACTCAAATTATCTATAAAACCTCATCCAATTTTAATCCTAGGCGGCTCTGAAATCTAATCCCTCTTTTCCATCTCTATATCTATGTCTTATCTCTCACCTGGACTTCATGCTCACTGTCTCTGGATTCCCTCTTACTTCTAGCCCAACTTCATATGGTCACCAGCAGAGTGATTTTCAAAAATGAAAGTTGGGTCAGTCCATACTTCTGCCTAAAACTCTTCAATGGCTCCCACTGTGTATAGGAGGGTGCTTAACCTGAGATGCACAGGTGGGTTTCAGGGAATTTGTAAATTGCATAGAGAATGTTGCCTAGAGGGACATTCTTCTAGGAAGAAAATCCATACTTTCACTACATTTCCCACAAGAAACTGTGATGATCCACAAAACATCCCTTGTGATGTTCCCACTCACCTTTCCAGTTTACATGCCAGGAAAAATGCTAAGTGCCTTACAAGACTTATTATTTCACTGAAGTTTTCTCATGACCTTATGAAGGTAATGCCATCATAGTCAGCATTTTACAGAAGAGGAAACTGAGGGTCAGCAAAGTTAGGTGGCGTAGCTACTCAAGTGGTGGAGCTGGGACCCAAACCTACAACTGTCTAATTCCAAAGACCATGCTCTGAAATAATGCAATCTATGCATTATTTCTTCCATTTCTATGCTCTCAAGGTCTGTAGCGAATGCTGTTGGTACCTGTCATAGATAATTTTAGGTATCAGCTTAACTGGATTGACGGACCTGAGACAGCTGAAGCCATTTTGGGTGTGTCTGTGAGGGTGTCTCCAAAGGAGATTGGCGTCTTAGTCTGAGTGAAGTGAGTGGGTAAACTCCACCTTTAATGTAGCCAGGCACCATCCAGTCACCTGGGAGCTTGCCTTTCCCAAAACAAAAGAGATGCAAAATTGGTCTTTCTCTCTTTGGAATTGGGATGCACTCTTCTCCTCCTGTCCTTGGACGTCAGGACCCCAGGCTCCATGGCTTTGGGACTCCAGGATTTACACCAGTGCCCCCCACCCTGAGTTTTCAGGCCTTTAGCTTTGGACTGAGAATTGTACCAACAGCCTCGCTGGTTCTGAGGCTGTTGGACTTGAACTTAGACATGTTACCAGCATTCCGAGGTCTCCAGCTTGCTGACAGCCTGGGGTAAAACTCCTCAGCCTTTACAGTCACAGGAACCAATTCCCCTAAGAAATTCCCGCTTATCTATCTATCTATCCATCCATCTATCTATCTCTCCTATGGATTCTGTCTCTCTGGAGACCCCTAACTAATATACAGTTTCTTCTCAGATCCCTCTACCTGACCAGCACTCCCATTATTTTCCAGATGCTGGAGTATAGGCTGTGAGCAAATAGCAGCCCCTTCTCTGGAGAATTGCTCTTTGGGCCTTCCCTGGTAAGCAGCCAGAAATAGTACTGACCTAGGTGGATTTCCAAAAGGCCATCTCCCTGCCTGAAGGTTCAACCAACTCTTTGTACAATTCTTGCTTCAGCCAAGTATCCAGCTGAGACCACATCTGTGCTGAGCTTTCCTCCATTGGTCCTCCCAATACTGCTTCTTTCACTACCTTTCATCTGAAAGCCATCCCAATATGTCAATCTCACCAGAATTTGCATGTCAGGCTCTATTTCCAGGGAGCTGATCTAAAACAGTTGCTACTGGGAAGAGTCCTAGAAGGCAGCCTGTAAGAACAGGATTGGGGAATGGGATCACTAACTTGCTAGGTGGCAACACAAACTCCATGGCTGGTGGTGAAATGAGATGGACACAGATGGAAGAGAACTATGAGCTGGTGCAATGACTCTAACATTTGAGATGTATAGGGTAAATAGTAACTGTTAAAACTCTGGAATTGGGTAAATAATATGGAGTAAATAGTAACTATTAGGACTCAAAAGTGACTTTTGCCAAATTGTACCGATGGACTGAAGAGAGAAAATGACAGCCTCGGCTCTATCAGCAACTCAAAGTGTGAGACTTACAGCTCCTCCTTGGCAGCATTTAAGAGACACACATCTCTCCAGCAGCTGAAGACCAGGTATATAAGCTAAGTGTAAAATGGACAAACTTTAAACAAGGCTGGATTCTAACCCTATGTAAATTTTCTATGCCAAAGTTAGCATCTTGATAGTAGAGGAGGAGTCTCTGAAAACTTGGAACGAGGATCTCTGGAAAGATGCATTTGAGAGCTGTGAACCACCTGCTTCTCTTATGCCATCTGGAGTGGCAGAAGTGGCCCATTTCCCCTTGATGGAAGAGAATCCCTGCTGGGACCTGCCTTGCCTCCCCTATTGGCCATCAGATCCATAATTAGGGTAAAATCTCTAACAGAGGAAGTGCTGGGTCTGCTAAGAAAAGAGAAAGCTTATATACTAAGGGGCGTGGCTAACATCTACTGGCAGGAACTGAGAGAAGATGCCTAGGCATGAATTCTGAAGGTGATGGATTGTGGTGGGGGTTAGAACATAAGACTGGATGAGGGATAATCTGTCAGTATTGGAACA
This sequence comes from Cebus imitator, assembly GCF_001604975.1. NCBI lineage: Eukaryota > Metazoa > Chordata > Mammalia > Primates > Cebidae > Cebus > Cebus imitator. The sequence continues at coordinate 121,634 of NW_016107472.1, read as the reverse complement.
CACAAGATTTAACACCCTCACAAGGGCCCCAGAAGATAATTCTGATATACTGCTGTTAATAGAGATGACAACACTGCTTTGGCAAACTATGGAAAAGGAAAACACGATGCTTGGAGAAGCGAGAATGCTAGAATAAACCTACTAAATCAGGAGTTGACAAACTGAGTTTCTTGAGTCAAATATGTCCCATTGCTGGTTTTTGTACAGCCCATGAACTAAAGATGGGTTTTATATTTTAAGTGTTAAAAAAAAAAAAGACTTTTAAAAAGTGGTATCTTATGCACAGCAAAAGAAATAATCAGCAGAGTAAACAGACAACCCACAGAGTGGGAGAAAATATTTGCAAACTATGTATCCAACAAAGGACTAATATCCAGAATCTACAAGGAGCTCAAATAAATCATCTAAAAACACAAATGATCCCATCAAAAAGTGGGCTAAGGACAAAAGCAGACAATTCTCAGAAGAGGATATACAAATGGCCAACAAGCATATAAACAAAAAAAAAAAACACTCAACATTACTAACCATCAGGGAAATATAAATCAAAACCATAATGCAATACCACCTTACTCTTGCAAGAATGTCCTTAATCAAAAAAATTAAAAAATCATAGATGTTGGCGTGGATGTGCTAAAAGGGGAACACTTTCTTTTACACTGCTGGTGGAAATGTAAACTAGTACAACCACTGTGGGAAACAGTGTGGAGATTCCTTAAAGAACTAAAAGTAGAACTACCGTTTGATCCAAATTGCACTACTGAGTATCTACCCAGAGGAAAATAAGTCATTATACGAAAACGATACTTGCATATACATATATATATATGTGTGTGTGTGTGTGTGTGTGTGTGTATTCCACTAAAAATATATATATTTCACTATATATATATATTCCACTATATAGATATGTATTCCACTAAAATATATATAAAAAATATATATATATATTTATAGAGGAGAAGTATCTATCTATCTATATATAGTGGAACATATATATAGGTATTTATATGTATATGTATATATATTATATATATTGTATATGTATATATAATATATATATGTAATACATATATAATATATATATTATATATATAAATACCTAATATATGCATTTCTCTTCTATAAATATATATATATATATATACACACACACACATATATATATAAATTCCTGCTTCTCTATCTATCTATCCATCCATCTATCTATCTCTCCTATGGGTTCTGTCTTTCTGGAGACCCCTAACTAATATACAGTTTCTGCTCAGATCCCTCTACCTGACACACACAAACACACATATATATAGTGCAATACTACTCAGCCATGAAAAGAAACAAAATAATGGCATTCCCAGCAGCCTGGATGGAATTGGAAACCACTATTACAACTATTACAAGTGAAGTAACTCAGTTCTCACTCATAAGTGGGCGCTAAGCTATGAGGATGCAAAGCCATAAGAATGATACAATGGACTTTTGGGGACTCAGGGGAAAGAGTGGGAGAGGGGTGAGTGATAAAGGACTACACATTGGATACAGTGTACACTGTTCGGGTGATGGGTGCACCAAAATCTCAGAAATCACCACTAGAGAACTTATTCATTCCCCAAAAATCTGTTGAAATAAAAAATAATAATATAAAAATAAAAAAAGCTTATAGAATGAAAAAGTAATATTTTATTACACATAAAAATTATGTGAAATTAACATTTTAATGTTTATAAATAAAGGTTTATTGGACAGAGCCATATATTCATTCATTTATATATAATCTACAGCACCTTCACATTACTATGGCAGAGATGAATTGTTGCAACAGAGACCACATGACCTACAAACCCAAAAGACATACTATCTGTCCCTTTACAGAGAAACTTTGCCAATCCCTGTACCGAATAACTTCAAATACCCAATAGCTAATTTTGTTGGGTTTTCCAGGGAAGATCCAGAGAATGAGGGGAAAAAAAGCAGCAGGAAAAGGATGTTCCTTTTACTAAGCTGAAAAGGAATGTGCTAGTGAGGGGAGTTCCAGCATCATTGAGAAGTTTGGTGGCATTTCTCCTCTAATGAGCTAGGGCGAAAGTAGGAGATGCTTTTACAGAACTGAATCCCTAGTAGCAATGAAGACGAGGAGATCTCAAAATAGTACAGGACAGATAGCAGTACTTAAGAAACAAAATGGATGTAATTACTGCAATGGGAACCAAGAAAGCTTGATCCATGGGGATGTCAAAATGGTTAACAGAGCATGGTGTACCCAAAAGAAAGGTAGCTGGGCAGCCAACAAGGGTATCGCTTACATACATCATCAAAAGAGATTAAGACTACATGAGAGAAGGCTGAGGCCAGCCAACCCCATGGAAAGTCAAGATCCTCTGTCCAGCTTTAAGGAGTATGAACACTGCTGGTATGGATGCCATCCATTTACCCCTTGGCTCTACTCATGAACCTTCTTCACCCTATTCTGTGCCCTGTGAAGACTGTACCATATGTACTACATCAATGAGTTACCTTGTCTTCCCACCTTAGTTTGAGTTCAGCCAATGCAGAGCAACAGTAGGGGAATAGAGAGAGGAAGGAGATGAGGGTATGTAGTTCCCTTTGTTCTCTCTGCAGGGTGGCCTTGGACTGGTTGTGACCCTCTAGCAAATACTACAGCACTTCTGAAGGAGGCCCGTCCACATAACTCTCTCCACATAACTCTCTCCTTCCAGGCCCCAGTAATTATCCCCTCCATGCCCCTTTGAAGAACTAGGAACGGTTACAACACCTTGCTACTCCTCCTTATGGTGTCCTTACATCCTACCAGACTTTTGGAAATCCTATTATTAAACTGTCTTCAAACAACCCAGTTTCAGAGTACTATATGTGTTCCCTGCTGGAACTCTGAATAATGCAAGTATAAAACGTTTTGAGCAAGGAGAGAGAGAGAAAGAAGACTGGTAGCTATAGCCCAAGTACAGGGAAGAAGCAGAGAGGACTCCAGCTACACAGGAAGCAGTGGAAATGTCAGAGAGGGCAGGGATCAAACACTCTAGAAGGGGAGAAACAGGACTTCATAGCTACCGGCTCCCTCTCTTCACCTTCTTCTCTTTCTCAACCCTCCAGATGACCAAAGTTAGTCCAAGTGCCCAGAATGAAAATTAACTTGTTTTGAATCCTTAACAGGAAAAGTTTTTCAGCTCCTTCTAAAGAACCTTTGATTCTTTTATTCCAGACTATCAGGACACGGCTGACAGCAGAGATTTTGTTCACCAACCACCATAGCAGCTCCCTTCCCAGCTCAGAGCTCAATTTTCATCTTCTTCACCTCTCCCCTCTATTCAATGATTTCTCTGGTCCTCACCTTCCCCTAGAGGGTTCATTTCCGCGTTACGTCTACTGTGACAGCCAACACCTAAATGAAAACATTATAGGTTATTGGCTTTCCCAACAGCACCAGCCACATCTCAGCTACTGCCGTTCAACCAGGCTGCAGAATTGAGTTGTTACTTGAGTGGAATTAGAGTTGGAGGGAAAGTGGGTTAGGATCTCGGGAGGAGGGTCTAGGATAAAGGTAGAAATTATAAACTTCTTGTGTTTCCCAAAATGTTTATGTGCTGACTTGAATTAAGGTGACCTGGGCTGAGCTGACTTAAAGGACCCAAGAGATCAGACAAAACTAGAGGTGGAAACTCTTTCACTCCTCCCGATGAATACCAGCAGCTGATTTCACTGATATAAATTCTGATTTATACACAAATTTCACTGATGTAATTCATGATTTATAAATATTTTACATGAAATATGCCACTTGTTCATCACAACTCTATGATAGAGAGCAAGCAAAATGATAATACAGCTATGGTTCTAATGTGTCCCCCAAAAATCCTCGTGTTGGAAACTTAATTACCATTGTAATAGTATTAAGTGGTAATGCTTTTAAGAGGTGATTAGACCATGAGGGATCTGCCCTCAGGAAGGGATTAACGTCATTATCTCAGGAGTGGGTTAGGTATCATGGGAGTAAGTTCCTAATTAAAAGGATGAGTTTGGCCCCATTTCTCTCGCAGTCTCTCACATGCACTCATTCATTGCATGATGCCTTCTGCCACAGGATGAACCTTGCCAAATCCACCATGCTCTGGACTTCTCAGCCTCCAGAACCACGAGCCAAATAAACTTCTTTTCTTTATAAATTTCTCAATATATTGTATTCTGTTACAGTAGCAGAAAATAGACCAAGACAAATCCGGAAATGAAGACCTTGAAAGATTAAGTAACTTTCCTAAAAGCATACATTCAGTGCCAAAACTAGAAACTAAATCTTTCAATTCCCTGTTCATTACTCTTTCAACCATATAAGCTCTTAAGCTAAAGTAACAGAGGATTTACAACCTGCTGCTCTTGCAATGCACATTTTACCACCAATTTTTTTTTTTTTAGAGATGGAGTCTTGCTCTGTTGCCCAGGCTGGAGTGCAGTCATGGCTCACTGCAGCCTTGAACTCCTAGACTCAAGTGATCCTCCTGCCACAGTCTCTGGAATTGATGGAATTACAGATGTGAGCTGCAGCCCCTGGCCTAACCCTACATTTTTGGAGTGTTTCTTTCTCATTCTACAGACATGCTGGGTAGCCTAGCACTACCAAAGAGTTGTAAAAATCAAAAGAGCTAATGTGCAGAAAGCTCTAGCAGATACAGATGCCCACAATGCATCAAAATCATAGTAGATAAATTAAGCTCTCAGAGCAGTGGCTTAACGGATAGGCAGAAACCAGGAGTTACGGACGACAGCAACATGGGTAGGAAACAGGTCCAGCTGTCCAGGGGCTCCCACCCTTTGAGAGAAACAGGGGAGAGCATAAATCACTGCACTAACAGGCAGAACAAGTGCCAGGAAAATGGCAGAGGGCACTGGGGAAGATCACATCTGGGTATCTTGCTGGGCAGAAAGAGAACCTGAAAGGACCAGGGTGGCAGGGGTAGGGGCGCCCATGGCTGAGATGTGCAGCCAGAGGCATTACCTTTCCAGCCAACACGACCACCCCGATGACTGCTGTGCAGATGACCACCAACGTCGCGGCTGTGGCTCCAAGCAATAGAACCTGGAACCTGGCACTGTGCTCAGCCACTAGAGGGAGAACAAAACAGAGGTGAGTGGCAGAAGCCAGAAGTGAAGCTGATTTCCCCAGGGCAGCCTGAGCTTCATGGCAGAGAGGTGGGGATTGGCCAGGCCCTTTGTGTAATCACAGGACTGGAGCCTTTAAGCCCAACACTTGAGCAGAGTATCCATCTGGCCCATCATGAAATCAATGACTGATCTTTTGAGCAGTGGTGTACCTTGCATATTTGACACCAGAGCAGGTCGTTTTAACACTCCTTTCCTCTCTATGACAAAATCATTTTCGGTAATCATGAAATGAAACAAATAATATGTCCAGAAAAAAACTCAGAATGTGAATATTTTCTTTTATTAAACTTCAAATATAAAATCATATCAATAAAAATATTTAAATCAAAATTAAAGTTAATATTAAATTACAAAAGTGAAAAAACTTGTAACCTTTTACCTTAAGCCTGTAACACTTATTTCCAGCTAGGCTGTGAAACACTCTGGGGTATGAGACTCTGGAGTCTTATCCGTCGCTGTTTTCTCGGCATCTGACACATAGTGAATGCTCAGTAAATACTTGTGGCATACGTGAAATCATGAACTACTGAATTTCATTAAGAGAGAACATGTAAGTGGAAGGAAGAAGATGCAGGAGGGGAGTTTTGAGGAGATGAGTAGGATCTGACCCAGGAAGAGTATGAGAAGAAGAACACCATCACCTTATGCACACTGTGCTGCAGGTGAGTTTCCCGGCTCCCCCAGGAACTCAGGCAGGACTCAGGTATCCAGGAGAGCCTTGAAAGGAAAAGGGGGCAGCAGAATTCTGACACCTTGTCCCTCTAACTAAGGGTTTGGGTTGCTAAAAAGTGGCTTAGGAATCCAATCCATAATAAGACAAGGGTGGTGCCTGCAGAATTCAAATTCCCCACAACATTTCCTCCTGCCTCGAGGGGCTCAGTCACAGCAGGCCAGGATGGCTCCTGGTCAGCCACAGCCATACAGTTAGCTCCGGAGGAAAGAGGGCAGATGGAAGGCAAAGGGGTCAATGGAGGACACACTGCAGGGATAGCTGCAGAGGGCTATCCATAAAACCAGGAAAGGATGTATGATCAGTTTGGGGGCAGAGCCAGATTGGAGCCAGGATTAGGCCTAAATTCTCTTATACCTTGGGGATAGATGAAGATAAGATGGGGCTAAAAGCATGTTGAGGTTTAGGGAAGATTAATATAATGAGTTTGGTTGGATTTAAGGATACGTTAGAGATACAATTAGGACCAGCGTGGAATTTGGGATATTAGGAATATCAATTTTGTTCAAAATTTTTGGTTTGAAATAAAAGCACCAATGTCTCCATTCACAGTTATGGTCATAGAACAAAGATGTCAAGATCTTTGAAACAGAAGCAGTCCTGAGTAAGCGTGACGTCACTACGTGCAGGGTGGGGAAGGGGCGGACTCTGTATAAAGGTTACTTAAACCTTCTACCTATTAACCACGTTAACTTTAGGGTTAAGTACAATATTAGCATTAAGATTAGAAATAGCTTAAATATTACAGATAGTATTAGGATAGGGACTTGGACTAAGGTTTGAGATCAGGTTCAGAAAGAAGGCAGGGTTGGTGCTAATACAAGTAATTAAGGAGAGTTAGCATTCCACAGAAACAACTGACTGCTGGGGAAACAAGAGGGAAGTGCCAAGGGACCAATGGTGTTCCCTGGAGTCTGCCATGGCAAAGGGGTGGAAACATACAGGCTTTGTGGGGAGGCTGCGCAGGGGTTTCCAATAGAGCATCTTCTGATCTCTCTCCCCAGGGGTTCATGAGCCACAGAGAAGAAATCTCCACCTTCATTTCCCCAGGTTCATGCTGGGAAATAGCCGTGCCACTGTGGCCTTGGGGAGGAGTGTGCATGTCAAGTAGCAATGATCCATGAATGGCCTGGCGGGGACATTAGCAACCAGACATAGCTCCCATCTGGTCTTCAGTTGCTGGGACCACCTCCCCATAGGGGCCTTCTGCCCGACTTCCCTCCCTTTTCCTGGTCCTGCTGTCTGGCAATGGGTCCTCTGGCATATGACACTGGGGTAAAGAGCCCAGAATGGTCAAGGTCATCACTTGGTTACTTTGCCGGAATCCAGGTCCCCTGCCCTGCTTACTGTCCCAGGCCTCTTCTAACCACGAACCAATAAATAGCATAAAAACTGGCCCTTCTTAAGTTAAGCTTATTACATGTCTAGCACTGCTGTAAGACCTTGCTTGTATCACTCATGAAAGTATTCACCACATTTTGTCAACAAGAAGATTGAGAAAAAGTACATAATTTACCCAGATTTCATGGGGTCAACAAGGATAGTCAACCCCAGAGAGTGCAAACCAGCTAAGACGTAACATTTGAAAGGAAACTTTAAGGTAACCTTTTATCTTCTCAGTTTACACATATTTTGCAAATCATATGACTTAATCTCCAACATCAGCAGTAAATAGGAGTTCTGAGGGTGCAGTTTAGTAGAATAAAAACATGTGTTAAAATCAGCCCTACCACTCTGAGCAACTCCAAGCCCCAGCTTCTGCCTGCATCAAACAAATGGGAATCATATTAATAGTTAACACTTACATAGCGCTGACCACGTTCCAGGCATTGTTCTAAGGACATTTTCTTGTAGTCGGGAATTCGATCCTACATTAGTATCATATAAGATCTTACATACATCCTATTTCATAGATGAGAAAACTGATACACAGAAGCTAAGAAATCCTGTCTGAGGGCAACGGCAGAGCCAGGATTTGCATCCAGCCTGTCTGGTGTCAGAGTCTGAGCTTTTATCCATGGTGCTATACTGTCTCACAGAGAGGATAAGAATCCTTTTCTAACCTCTGGGAATTGGTTTAAGTGTGCAGGTGGATAATGAATATGAAGGCATTTTGGAAACTTGGAAATACCACACAAATGTAAATTATTGGAAAATTAAACTTAGCACTGGCTGTGCTTTGTTTTTAACCAGCTCTAATCTTTATACATTTAGAGGTTCATTCTAATTTGCACAAATGATACTAAATCAATAAGTGGGAACTTTTGCATATGACCTCATCAACAGTCTTCCTAGGAAATATAGGTAAGATGTGCTTCTTACGTAAGAACAGTGGTTCTCAGTATTGGCTGCCCATTAGAATTACCTGGAAATGCTTTTAGAACCTACCCCTTCTTAGCTCTGCCATTAGGGATTCTGATTGAACTGGTCTGGGTGGGGCCTTAGCATCAGTATGATTTAAAATCTCTTTAGGTGATTCAAATGTGATCCTGAATTGAGAAGCCCTGCTTCTCAGTGTTTCGGGATTGCATTTTCTACGCTAGAGGGAGAGGTTTATCCACCAACTTGCTCCAGCAGGAATACCTGAGCTTTCTTGGACCTCCAGGAAGAGTCTCCCAGTGTAAGTCCCATCAGGGTAGGTGTGATAGATGCAGAAATACTCCCCGGTATCGTTCATGGTCAGCGACTGGAGGGTGAGGCCCAGGCCAGGGCCTGGGGCCACTCGATCCTTAAAGGCTGGGAAGATGTGCCACCCCAAGTCAGCATCGCAAATGGCTAGAAGCTGGTCCTGCTGCTTCCAGTTGACCTGGGTCACTTGTGCCGTGGTGGAGGAGAAGTGACATTGTAAGATGACAGAGCCACTTTTCTCTGCAGAAATGTTCCCCATTGTTACTATGGCGCCTGTCATCATTCCTAGGGAAGAGGACAAAGCACATGTGAGTCCTGGGTCAGCAGCTGGCCTTCAGCCTTCCTAGAAAAACTCTAAGGGGCTTTGAGGCCACAGCTGGGTCTTGAAATGACAGTTTCTCTAGTCCATCCTGTTGCTCCACATATAGACTGTCCTTATTTCCTGTTTCTTCCATTTCAAGAGACGCTCCTCTCCAAGCCTGTTATTCAAGGCTCCCGGTCTCCGTCAGGTTCTCCTTCCAGTCTTCTCGGCCTTCTCCAAACTTCTCTACTCCAGCCCAGCCCAGCCCATCTCCTCCCTGCCCACTGCCCTGTGCTTCCAGAGACTACCTCTGCCCCTCTTTACGCCCCACCCACAGGAAGGCTTGTCAAGGCTGCACTCCCTCCCTGCCTCCTAGAAGACCCCAGCCCATCTCCATCTCCCTTTCCCCTTCACACTCACTGCCTGTATTGTATAATTAGCACCTTACTAAATGCCCGGCTTATGACTACACAACTTAGCACGTTGCCCTCTCAGCATATTCTGCCATGTAGCTTCATGGCTGACTTGTTATTTTCATAGACTTATTTAATCTACCTGCTTAGAACATAAGCCCCTGTCAGCCGACACTGCCTCTTCTGTTTTTGTTTTATTTTGTTTTGTTTTTATGTGTCTTTCTGCAGCCTAGTTCTGTGCTGGATGCATTATCCTTTGAAATAAAACCTTGCTGTTTGGTTGATTGTCATTTGGGGTGCCTGGAAAAACCTTCAGGAAAGCTAAGAAATCCAACAGAAAAGGAAGCTTAGCAGGAAACCGTGTTCTCCCAGGCATAACCTCCCTCTGAGCACTCAGCCTCTCCCCAGCAACCCTGGGCACATCTCCAGCCTCACACAGCTCAGAAAGCAACATCAAAACTAGTTGATACCACGGTTTTAAAATATTTGTGTTCCCCTCCCTCAGAAATAGTTGACTCAGATTTTTAATAGAGAAGAAATAAATTTAACAAAAAATCGGCCTCTAGTGGTAGAATCTCTGGAATCTGTGAAAAACATTTTCAATTTGCAGAGAACTTACAGTGTTTTCCTAGAAAGTTCCTCAAAGGCAACAGAAAAGAAACTGGAGCAGGAATGAGCTTCTAAAAGCAAACTGGCAATGCTTCCTGCCCAGCCCTTCTTCTTCCCCTGCCCCCTTCTTGTGCTAGCCAGCCAGGCTTCCCCAACCCCAAGAGTCTACAAAGTCCTTCATCTGCCACCAAAAACAGAGCCACATCTCACTCTCAGAGATTGTCCTTTCTTATGTGAGAGTACACAGGACTCTAAAAACTGCATTTCTTTCCCTTAAGCTGCCGTGGCACGCATTTGGAGTCTTCCCTGCATAAGCACCCAGTCTCCATACCAAGCTCAGCCTTGTATTCCCTCCCCACTGCTCTGCTGGGTTTCAGGCCTTACCTGAGGTGAGGGGAGCCTGCCTCAGCCCCTGGGCCCAGATCAGGAGGAGACACCACTGCATACTTCTGCCCAGAGGGCCTAGGAAGCAGATGTTGCCTCTTCTGCCACAGGAACTAGCCAACTGCAGATAAGACAGTAAAACTGAGCCTACGAGAAACAAGGGTCTCGGAAAAACCAAGTGGGGCAAAAACCATGTTAAAAACACATAAAGTTCTCAACACGTACACAAACGGCGTAGGGTGAGCCACAAGAAAGGCCATGAAGGAAACATTTAAAAATAAACAAAAAATTGTGGTTAGAGGTACACTCGTCTTTGGGTTGTAATTAGTCAAGCTATTGTTTTTAAGTTTTGTCTTAATGAACTTTTCTAAAAATCAGCCTTTATCCAAAGAGCTCAAGGGCATCTGTGTCCCAAGATTCTGAAGAACCTGCTACTGATGAGGATCTGTTGGCTGGGCTCCCCTGGCATCCTCCTGCTGAGGAATGTGCAATGACAAGAGAAACTTAAAACTGTAGGGACTTACAGGCCAGGGGCTGCACTTGAAATCTAACGAACAAGTGAACAAGAAGCATTTACTTGGGGGATGATACATGGATGGGACAAAGGTATTGGACAAACCCAGCAACTTTCCCTTGAAGGAGATCTCCTCAAATCTTACTTTTTTTGTATTATCTGGACTGAGGCTTCGTTGATTTCTGGTTTAGTTTCTCTGATTCAGTAGAATCAGAGATTAGAGGAGGGAGCTTTCCTGTGCACAACGACCCCATGAGAGTCGGAAATGCAGAGAAGGGTGAGCCCCTGGGGGTGACCCAGGAGAGGGATTGGTTGACATTTGCCTGGAGTTTCCAGCCCATCACCAGCTCCTAATATGGACCCATCCTTCTTTCCTCCCTCCCTCCCTCCCTTCATTCATTTGAAAGTCCCTGAGTACCTACAAAGCAACAATCTCAACACGAGGCTCTGAAGATATGAGAGTAAATAATCATTGCCCTTGCCCTCAAAGAGTTTACGAAGCTTGTTCCCTGGTGAACTCAGTCAGGAGACGGGGTAGAGGATCCACATTCACCTGCCTCCCAGGCTCTCAATGCAGTTACCTTGGGCATGCTCCATGTTGTACATCCTGAAAATCTGCTTCTGCACCCAGAGGCATCTGAAGACTGGTGCCCTGCCCCCTCCATTCCAGCCATGCACCTCTAGCATTTCACACCATCCAGGCCCCTGCCCTCCTTCTCCCCTGCAAGGTCTTCTATATCAGGTCAGCTTTCTCCCCTCCCTGGGTTCTGCCTATTCCCAATTCTATGACTTGTACACTCCTTATCCCCCACCTACAGACCCTTAGACAATATATGCCATACCACTTTCTCTCTGCCTATCCAATTCAACCTGTCCTTCAAGGCTCACATCAAGAGATGCTCCACCACCTTTCAACAGCTACAATTCCTACAGCTGAAGGAGCAATGATACCAAATGTGTGTCCGAGGGAAGGTGCAGAGGTTGAACTGGGGGGATGTTTCCCAAACTCGCTAAGGCGAGGGAGCCAGGAGTGGCAGGGCCAAAAGCAGCTAGTAGTACTAGAGCACAGAAAGTGGTGGACATGAGGATTTGGGCTATAAAAAAATGCACTGCCTGTGTCTCCATCGTGGGTGGGAGCCAAAGACGTGAGACCTGTCTTATGCAATGAGAAATCCAAAGAAACTTAGAGTTGATTTTAAACAATTGTTAAATAATTTTTCTGTTTGTTGCTAAGTAACCAGTCCAAAGAAGAACACGGTCAAGTCAGTTTTGATCAATGCTGCTCTTGAGGGGGATGATTAACAGACTGGGTCCAATGTCATCCTGTCTGGTGACCTTGGAAAACTTTCTCAACCCCCTGAAGCCTCAGTTTCCCCATCTGTGTATAGGAATAAGAGTACCTCTTTCACAGGGTTGTGAGGATTTAATGAACTAGTGTTTGGTAAAGCACTTACACAGTGCCTGGATCATCGCAGGGGTTCAATACACCCATAATAGTATTGATAACAGTATTAATTTAGGAAGTGAAAATTGGAGGACAATATCCTTATCTATATAATGTGTTTTGCCAAGAGTAAAATCCTAGTCTCCAGATGCCACCGCCAGGACTCCACCCAACCTCTTCCTTCTGCCCTCCTTATCTGATAGAACAGGAGGACAGGATGTTTCTGCAGGAAAGTGGACACTTGCCAGCTAGACCCTAAGGCTGCCTTGGAGGAAAGCAAATGACAGAAGTCTCTCTCCAGGGAATCTACCCCAGACCCTTCAGAGCCTCCTGCAGACTCCACGGGGAATCCCTCTGGTTCCCACCCACTCAACACCAGCCCCCAGCGCCTCTAGCAGGCCTCTCTGAGAGCCTCCTGGGCCACCCTGAGCTTTTAGGGCCAATCAACAGCCGCTGTGTCATTGCAGGGACCTGTGAGTTCTGTCAGGTGTTGACTCGCATTTCTATTTTAAAAGTGCTAAAATCAGCCACCGTGCTTTACTCTCTCCCCTGACTTTTGGGGCTGTGAGTTGGACAAGTCTGGTTCACCCTGAAGCAGCTGCGTGAGTACAGGTGCTGGGAAAGAACGTCACGTTTGCCTGTAAAGGAAGTGCTGGCCTAAACTGTGAAACCCTCTTAAAGTCAGCGCCCAGCTCGGCCATCCCCAAGCCCGCCCTGCGCCCTGTGAAAGCCGCAGGCCAGCCGCACTTGCGTCCACAGCCTCCAACCGCAGGCACGATCCGGAAAACCTGTGGCCCGCAGCCCTGAGCGCAGCGGGGCTGGGAGTGGTGGAACATCCACAAGGCCGGTGACTGGTACCCAGGAAACACGACCTAGGGTTCTCCCAGAGCGCAGACCAATCTCCCAGCAGTGTCTTTCGGATTCCGCTTCTCCAAAGTCTTCCCCCTGGCTCAGAAGCGGTGGGGGAGCTCCACAGCTCTCACAGCTGTCTGATGCCCCCTGTCTCTGCCACGAATCAAGGGCAACATCCTGAAGCAGCAGGGGGCCGTGCTCGCCCCTCCAAGCTCCCCACTCCCCGTTCTGTAAAGCAGCGCCTCCTGGTGGCAGGTTGTATTATGGCGGGGGGCGAGAAGGCCCTGCCTCCTGCCTTAGCTCTAAGGAGCAGAAGGGCTGAGGGAGCACCGGAGCCCCTGACACAGGGGAGACAAGGGGACCTGGTCGCCCTGGGCACCAGGAAGAGCCCACCCTGAGCCCCATCACCCACAACTGCCTCGCAGCCTTAGCCAAGCTTCCTCACAGTGGGGCGCTCTGAGCCACGTGGTTCCAAAGCCGCTTGTCTAGAGCTGCCTCAGAAAATCAGGCTCCACGCGAAAGGACTGCCCATGATCTGAGGCTTATTAACAAGCCTGGGAGCCACGGGGCTTGGCTGACCCTGGCTTTCGGCAAACAGTGAGGAGAATCTAGGGGTGGGACCGCTGACTTCTGTTTGTCAAAGCTCCCTCCCGTGAGGTGACTCTGAGGATCTGTCTCCTCCAGCCTCCAAAGCTGCCAAGAAGTTCAACCGACTATGGGAAATTTCCTTCTTCTTCCCAGCTGTGAAAATAAGACAGACACCCCTAGGATAGGTTGGAATGCAGAGTCAGAAGAAAGGTCTTTGGGAAGAGGCAGCTGATCCTCTCTGCTTAAGCCTCTCCTGCGGCCACTCTTCACAGCCCTCCTACCCACTCACATTGCTTCCCTCCTTCTCCTCCTCCATCCTGGACGGGATTAAACTATTGCATAATTAGAAAAATTAGGCAATTACCCTTGGTAAAGCATGGTAAGCCAGCCTTTATCCAGGACCATCATAATAGGTATAGGGACCAAGGCAATGGGATTTTGCCTTGAAAAAGAAAGAGAGTAGAATGATGGTTCCCGGAGGCTGGGAAAGGTAGCGGCAGGTCAGGGGACGAAATGGGGATGGTTCATGGGTACAAAATAGAATTAGATAGAATGAATAAGGTCTAATATTTGATAGCACAACAGGGTGACTACCGTCAACAATTTATTGTACATTTAAAAATAACAAAGAGAATAATTGTATGTAACACAAAGAAAGGATAGATGCTCGAGTGATGGATACCCCACTTACCCTGATGTGATTCTTTTTTTTTTTTTTTTTTGAGACGGAGTTTCGCTCTTGTTACCCAGGCTGGAGTGCAATGGCGTGATCTCGGCTCACCGCAACCTCCGCCTCCTGGATTCAGGCAATTCTCCTGCCTCAGCCTCCTGAGTAGCTGGGATTACAGGCACGCACCACCATGCCCAGCTAATGTTTTGTATTTTTAGTAGAGACGGGGTTTCACCATGTTGATCAGGATGGTCTCGATCTCCTGACCTCGTGATCCACCCGCCTCGGCCTCCCAAAGTGCTGGGATTACAGGCGTGAGCCACCGCGCCCGGCACCCTGATGTGATTCTTATACACTGTTTGCCTGTATCAAAATATCTCATTTTACCCCATAAACATATATACTCACTATGTACTCACAAAAATTGAAAATTAAAAAGAGTGAGAGAACTCCAAGTGGGACGCACAGCCAGGGTGATAGAGCATAAGGACTCAGGGCTCTGGAGGAAGAGCTCCCGAAAACGAAATTCCTGCCTGTTTCAGGGTTAAATTCAAGGCCTCTGACATTTAATGCATCTCACACGATATAGGGTGATTAGAATTAAACTGCACATTGCATTAAAGGAATTGCCAATGGTAAGGTTGTGAGAAGACAACAATTAAAAATTAATTTGGTTTGGCTGTAAAACATTACTAATTTCAGTCCCTTACATGACTACTAAACATTTAAGTAAAAATACTGTTTAGCATAATAATAATTATGCACACAACTGGAAAATACAGTTGGAAATATATAATTAATTTAAAAAGTCATAATAATTAAAGTAGCTTTTCAGTATTTAGCCAAATTCCTTATACTGGGTAGGCAGTTACTAGTCTGAGCTCAGTCTGCTTGATTCCCTGTTGTAACAAATTTCACAGCCCTAATACCATTTCTTCATGTCAATCAATCAACAAACACTGAGAACTTCCTTTGCAAAACTGCTATGCTAGGCATTATGGTTGATATAAAGAAAAATGTTTACTTATGGAGCTTACAATCTAGCTAGATGTTATATACTCAAACAAAAATAATGTAAAATAGAAAGAAAGCTGTAAGAGTGAATGACAGGTACAGACAAGCAAAAGTGGATTTATAGGATAGTCATTTGCATCAGGTAAACAAAGAGGTAGTTTTGTGGATGAAGCAAGGATGTCTAATCTCAGAACAAGCAGACGTATCTAAATAGTATAAAGGTAGGCCGGGCGTGGTGGCTCACGCCTGTAATCCCAGCACTTTGGGAGGCTGAGGTGGGCGGATCATGAGGTGAAGAGATCGAGACCATCCTGGCCATGATGAAACCCCGTCTCTACTAAAAATACAAAAATTAGCCAGGTGTGGTGGCACGCGCCTGTAGTCCCAGCTACTTGGGAGGCTGAGGTGGAAGAATCACTTGAACCCAGGAGGGGAGGTTGCAGTGAGCCGAGATTGCACCACTGCACTCCAGCCTGGTGACAGAGCAAGACTCCGTCTCAAAATAAATAAATAAATGCATAATAATAATATAAAGGTAAATGTCGAGGTAGTAACAGCTGTTGGCATGCAGCCAATCCCTGTGCAGAGTCGTGATGGCAGTGTTAATCCATATATTCAGATGTGCATGCTCTTAGACAATACCTCAGAAGCATGATGGGATGTTCAGGCATGCCTAGATTGAGTTTTTGAAAACACGTTATCAAAAAAATGGATGGAAATGGTGTCTTGGCTCAAGGGAAGGCATGATAAAATCTCAGTAAAGGATTTGTAAGATTTTCCCTAGTCCAAAAAAAGTTCATGTCCATAGCTTGCTCTCTCAGTCAGACAGAGATAAGTGGTAAGTACAAATATCTGATCCTCCTGTCAAAGTGGTTAAGGAGAACATGACTCTCATGGGGCGGCTAGAGGGCTCTGGCTCCACAATCACCCTGTCTGAAAACAGAACTTTTGCCTTACAGAATTGAAGTTACCCTTCCAGAAAATCTGAGAAAAGTCTTCAGGAAGGAAAGTGAGGCATGATGTGAGGTATGAGTAACTAAGAGCATGTAGAATTCTACAAGGGGGAAAGAGAGGTCAAAATATGTAGATGTGGCCTCCAGGGCTCTGTTTGGCTCTAAGACATTACCCGCTCCCTTCTACCAGTCCAGTCTGCCTCCTGCCTCACCACTACAATCTGCAGAGCTAAGCCCAGCATGTCCTCTATTCCCTTCTGTTTATGTGAACCAGCACCAGAGGTGCAGGCCTCCAAGGTCAATGCTCAACATCTAGACCCCTCTTCCTTTATGGCTCGAATCTGACCCAATTTCTCATACTCCCGACTCTCTCCTACTCCAAACTCTCTCTATTCCGCCCTCTGAGTCTCAAGGCTTTCCATCAGCAAAGTCTCTTTTATCTTTAAACTTTTCTTTGAATCACTAGTTTTCAAAGTGTGGGCCGGGATCAGCAGCATCACATCCCTTGAGAATTTGTTAGTTCTTCTGTCACTATCATCTGGAGGTATTTTATGTTGATTTGTTTTGAAATAAAAAACAATATAGAAAAGAAGTCATAGAGACATCCAGAGAAGTGAGTGATTACTTATCTAAGGAACACCACGTCATTGTCATCTGTGAACTTTACACCGTTTCTACTCCAGGTGGAGTCATGGACCAGTGCCAGCACCCAAGCTGCCTATGACTAGTCTTCAGGAAGACAAGTACGGAAACTGAAAATGAAGGGTTAGCAACATATAGCAAATTGACTGTGATATTAAGTCTTATAATAATACAATAATAATTTATAATGGAGACTGAAAAAGAATGGGGGGCAAATTCTCAGGCCCCATCCCAGACCTACTGAATGTGAATCTCTGTGAAGAGGGACCCAGTGACCAACATTCTAACAAGCCCTCCAAGAGATTCGTTAGTTGCCAAAAAGCATTTGCAAGGATTTTCCTTCCAAGATCTTCAAGAAGCAGCCTCTGCTACTGCACTGATCACAACAGTGACCACCTTCCTTCTTGCATAGCAAGTAAAATACCCCTCCCATAAAAAATAATAAAATAAAATATCCCAGCCTAAAATATCAAAGCAACCACCTTTTCTACCTTTTACCTTTACCTCCTACTTCTTGTGCCCATCCCCTTCTCTCTCTCTCTCTCTCACACACACACACACCCCTCCTGAACCATCCAGTTTGAGTTTCTTAGAACTAATTCTTCTTCCTTTTACCCTAAAACAATGATCTCCATATCTTTTTTCTTTTTAGTTCATGCTTCAAAAGTAAGAAAATAAAACAGACTTGTCAAATATGTACATTTATATGAAGTATGTATATATATGGTTGTAATAATATATTTTATACATTATAAAACAAAAACTAAGAATATAAAAAAATAAGATATTGGGTAAAAATTGTTAAATAAAAAAATGAGGAATCTTCTTATACATCCAAATGATTCATATTGTGCAAATTACTTCAGGGACATTAGCTTTGAAGGAATCAAGAAATTGCAGGGTCAGGCAAGGCACAGTGGCTCATGCCTGTAATCCCAATACTTTGGGAGGCTGAGGCAGGTGGATTACCAGGAGTTCAAGACCAGCCTGGCCACTGTGATGAAAC
This sequence comes from Cebus imitator, assembly GCF_001604975.1. Lineage (NCBI taxonomy): Eukaryota > Metazoa > Chordata > Mammalia > Primates > Cebidae > Cebus > Cebus imitator. The sequence continues at coordinate 103,714 of NW_016107472.1, read as the reverse complement.
CCCTCTACTAAAAATACAAAAATTAGCTGGGCATGGTAGCGAGTGCCTGTAATCCCAGCTACTTGGGGGGCTGAGGCAGAAGAATAGCTTGAATCCAGGTGGCAGAGTTTGCAGTAAGCTGAGACCATGCCATTGCACTCCAGCCTGGGCAACAAGAGCAAAACTTCGTCTTCAAAAAAAAAAAAGAAAGAAAGAAATTGCAAGGTCATGTTTCCACTACAAGTTTCTAGACCTACTACGCAGGTAGCATCAGAGATACAGGTGTCCTCTGACTAGGCGTCCAAGTAAATGTTTAACGACCAAATCACTGAGAAGAATCCCCAGCTTGAAACATTAGTGAATGTTAGTGGCTGCTTTCAAGCTGCCATCCTGATGCTGCTGAACTTGGGAAGAGATGTGCACCACCATCTCTCACAAGCCAGCCAAGCCAGTTCCAGCACTGGATTCTTGTGCCCACACTTTCTGATTATCAGTTCCCTAGAAGAAAGGGAATTAACTGAAAAATAGGACTTAATTTAAGCATTTTCTAATTAACTTTTTCTTTTTGAATTTCTCAAAGTCCCTGCTATGGAGATGGTGGTGGATTCTTAGTCTCTCTGGCTTCAGCAGGGGTCTCCAGGTCTAACAGAACAGCTGGCCAGGCCTGGGAGCCAGATGTTCACCTGGGATTTGTCCACCTGTGGGGAGAGAGGGGACAGATGGGGAGAGAAGTGGTGACAGCAATGCCTTGAAAATCCTCACCACCTGGCCCTGTGTCAACCGCAGGGGTTAATGCAAATACACCCAACCTGTACAAAGGGGAGCTGGGATTTAGGTCCCTCCAAAGCCCAGGCTCTTTAACTCCAGCAGCATCTGCATACCTACCTACCTCTCCCCGTCCCGACATGGAAATCCCAAACCTGACAGTAGTGAGTATGTAGGAGCTCTCTAATTTTTAGAGCTAAGTCAAAGTAAAAAAACATTAGTTAACATGACCAGTTACTAATGTGAATTGAGCAATTGCTAGGTACCAGGCCCAGTTCCAAGTGCTTTGTAAAGTATATACTATGAACATTCCCCTTTTGCAGATGAGGAAATGGGTTTGGAACGGCTAGACAACTTGCTCTAGGTGACAGAGCTAGTGAGAGGCAAAATTTGGATTTGAATCCACTTAGGCTGATTCTAGAACCTGCATTCTGAGTGTTTCATGTTCTACTGCCTGTCTCTACTATCTGATGTCTTCAGGGTGTCAGGTGGGCTCTGTCTGGAGTAGGAAACCCCAGAGAAGTGTGTCCCTGTCCTCAAGATGCTTCCAGAAAGTGTACAGGCTTCTTAGGAAAACAAGACTAATGCAAATGAAGTAATTAGAAAATCTTAGCAGACAGCCTGTAATTAGCTGTAATGTAATATCCCCCACGGCTAAGAAAAGTGCTTCCTAGTGAAAGCCATGAGACCTAACCCCTGCCTCCAGAGCTATAATCACTCTTCTAGAAAATCAGAATCTAGGTCAGACAGGGCTCTCGGCCTGCAATCTGGTACTGCAATTCTCTCTCCCAAGGAATCCCACTCCTTGACCAAATGGCATACCCATAAAATAGCTATATAAAATGCATCATATGCACAGTTTTTTTCTGGTGTTTTTTTCAAACTAATGAAAAAATATTTTTAAACCTCTGTTTAAAAAGTCCTGGTTCTCAAGTACCACAAAAGCCCTAAGTGTGGGCTTTTGTCTTTTACCCCACCTTCTCTGTTGAATGGTATCAATTCTTTGAGTTTGCCCGCTGCAGTCCATTCTAAGCCAACAAGATGATGGAAATTCACAGAACAAGAGAATCTTCAGAATTCCAAACTTACTCCCATTCCTATCTTGTGGAACAAACTACCCAAAAACGTAGTGACTTAAAACAGTGACCATCTTATTTTTTATTATTTTTCGAAATTCCTTTGAGTGACAAGTTCTTAGCTGGGTGAATGTATTAGTTTGCTAGGTCTGTGTAACAAAGTACTACGGGTTACAAAGTAAAGTAACATAAACAACAGAAATACTTTTTTTTTACAGTTCTGGAGGCCAGAAGTCCAAGACCAAATTGGGGGCAGGGTTGATTTCTTCTGAGGCCTCTCTCCTTGGCTCGTAGGTGGCCACTTTTCCATGGGTCTCCATATGCCCTCTGTGTGTGTCTGTGTCCTAACTTCCTCTTCTTACAAGGACACCAGTCATGTTGGATTTGGGCCTACCCATATGACCTAATTTTACCTTAATAACCTCTTTAAAGTTCTGTCTCCAAATAGTCACATCCTCAGGTGTTAGGGACTAGGATTTCAACCTATGAATTTTGGGAAGACACAGGTTGGCCCATAATAGTGAGTTTTTTGTTCCTTGTGGCATGCACTGATGTCATTCAGCTCAGTTGGCAGATGGGCTCGTCTGGAGGGTCCAAAATGGCTTCAGTCACATCTGCAGCTTGGTGGGGATGGCTGGATTACAAACATGCACCACCATGCCCAGCTAATTTTTTTGATATTTTTAGTAGAGACAGAGTTTCACCACGGTGGCCAGGCTGGTCTTGAACTCCTGATCTCAAGTGATCCACTTCAGCCTCCCAAAGTGCTGAGATTACAGGGGTAAGTCAGTAAACCTGGCCATGGGTAATTTATTTGTAAATACAAGTTTGAATGGCTCATGTTTCCACAAGCTGTACGGGAAGCATGGCAGCATCTGTTTCTGGGAGGGATCAGGGAGCTTTTACTCATGGCAGAAGGCAAAGCAGGGGCAGGCATCTTTGTGTGACCTGAACAGGAGAAAGAGAGAGCAAGAGGGGAGGTGCCACACACTTTTAAACAACCAGATCTTGTGAAAACTCTATCATGAGAACAGCACCAAAGGGATGGTGTTAAACCATTCAGGAGGGATCCACTCCCATGATCCAATCACCTCCCCCTAGGCCCCTCCTCCAACCTTGGGGATTACAATTGAACATGAGACAGGAGTGAGGACACAGATCCAAACCATATCATTCTGCCCCTGGTTCCTCCCAATCTGATGTCCTCACATTGCAAAATACAATCTTCCCTTCTCAACAGTCCCCAGAGTCTTAACTCATTTCAGCATTAATTCAAATGTCCAAAGTCTTATCTGAGACAAGACTAGTCCCTTCTGCCTATGAACCTGTAAAATCAAAAACAAGTTAGTTACTTCCAAGATACAAGCATTAGGTAAGAACTCTCATTACAAAAGGGAGGAAATTGGTCAAAAGAAAGGGCATATAGGCTCCATGCAAGTCTGAAATCCAGAAGGACAGTCACTAAGTCTTAAAGCTCCAATATAATCTCCATTGACTCCCTGTCTCACTTCCAGGGCACACTGATGCAAGGGTGGGTTCCTGAGGGCTTGGGCAGCTCTGCCATTAGGATTTTTCTTTTGTACCACATGGCCAGGCTGCAAATTTTCCAAACTTTTACACTCTGCATCCCTTTAAAATATAAGTTCCAGTTTCAGGTAATTTATTTGCTCACATATATGAGTTTAAGCTGTTAGAAGCAGCCAGATTATTTACTGAACACTTTGCTGCATAGAAATTTCTTCTGCTAAATACCCTAAATCATCACTCTCAAGTTCAAAGTTCCACAGATCCCTAGAACAGGAACACAATGCTGCCAGGTTCTTTGCTAATGCATAACAAATACGACCTTTGTTCAAGTACCCCAAAAGTTCCTCATTTCTGTCTGAAATGCTCTCAGTCTGGATATCATTGTCCATATCTCTATCAGCATTTTGGTCACAACAACTTAACCAGTCTCTAGAAAGTTCCAAATTTTTTCTCATCTTCCTGTCTTCTTCTGGGCCCTCCACACTCCTCCAACCTCTGCCTATTACCCAGTTCCAAAGTCACTTCCACAGTTTCAGGTATCTTTATAGCAAGGCCCCACTCCTCAATACTAATTTTCTGTATTAGTTAATTCTTATCCTGCTATAAAGAAATACCTGAGACTGGGTAATTCACAAACAAAAGAGGTTAAATTGTGTCATGGTTCCCCAGGCAGTACAGGAAGCCTGGCAGCATCTGCTTCTGGGGGAAGTATCAGGGAGATTTTACTCATGTGTAAAGGCAGAGCCAGAGCAGACATCTTCACGTGGCCAGAGCAGGGGAAAGAAAGAGCAAGAGGGGAGGTGCCACACACTTCTAAACAAGTAGATGTCATGAGAACTGTATCAGGAGAACAGCACTAAAAACGTAGTGCTAAGCCATTCATGAAGGCTCTACCCCCATGATCCAATCACCTCCTACCACACCCCATCTCCAACACTGGGGATTACAGATGAACATGAGATTTGAGTAGGGACACAGATCTAAACCATATCAGCTGAGATAAATCAGGCTGTCTTATATAAGGCAAATTCCAGAAAAGCAGCACCACAGTAATCCGTCTTAACTCTACCTGAGATCAAAAGATACTAGGTTATCCCCCGCAGATGAGCTCTGTTTATGTCCCTTGTGGAAGAAAGGCCAAAAAGTCTTCAGAAGAACAGCTTAAGTTCTCAAATGGTAATAGCCACATCTGTCTAGACACTAATAGAAGAATCTTCCAATTGACCACTTTGAACAGCACCATGGAGGAGACGTTAATTGAATAAGAAAACAAAAAGAAGCTATGGAAAGGGCTAGGACATCCAGAATGGGAAGGCGTGGTTTTGGGGTTCCCTACTAGACTTCTGTGTGGACTGTATTTATTGTTCCTTCTTCCACATCTTGGTCCATGCTCTATGGCTGGAGTGGCTTATTGGGAAGGATGGAAATGAGAGGAGTTAGTTAATGAGCTTTTAAAGAGAGCATGATCATCCATATCCAGATAATCAAAGACTGCTAAGACTGAACCTGACTTTTTAGCAAAGGACCTAAGAGTTTTGAGGCGGGAAATCCTAAGATATACTGAATTAAAATGGAACATGGTGGTTCATCTGAAATTTGCCCTTTAAATCTCAGATGGAAGTTATAAATGTAATGGTTCTTTGAATTCACAAATTCTGCTTCTCACAACATGTTCTCTTTACTACTCCTCGTGTACCCTGAGATTAATTTATCCTACCTAGACCTGCACAGCCTCTCTCCTATAGTTTTACTGCATGCTAATTGAGACCTAAATTATTATGCCTTTAATAAATGTGGCAAGAAGAAAATTCCTAGATGTGGAAAATCTGGTCTTAGCCCTCATTTTCCCAGTGAAGAAACTCAATGGTGAAGTGATTTTCCAAAGGTTATTCAACAAGTAAGTCCCATCATAAGCCTAAGCTTCACTACTTTGAATTTACCAACCCTTCTAGATCAAGAAACAATAAATATTTCTCTCTGTTTCCTATTTCTGAACCTTTTTAGTGAAATATTACAGCATGAAATGGTGACATTTCACATCAACATCTGAATGATTTGCTATTAGTCTGGTAACGGAAAACATGCTAATGAATATGTATGTTTATACATATATATAATTGAAAAGTCAGCAACTTGTCAGCAAATCGTAGACAAGTAGAACAGATCAGAAGTACTTGGGAAACCTCCAGTCATAAAGAGTATTTTCTGAGTAAAATAGAAACTCATTCTTCCCCCACAGCAACCACCATGGGGAGAGAACTTGAGAATCCACCTGGAGACCCAAGAGGCAGCTGTTGAGCTCATCTGCAATGGCTCCAGGACCCTAGGGCACCTGACACAAGCAGAAAAGGAAGAGAAGCTGGTCCTAAAACTGTGACTGCAGTAACAATTTGCTTTTGCATTTGAAGTGGACAGCTCCCTTACCAGGCCGAAACAGAACTGTCTCACACAAAGAAAGAGTTGATTCACAAAAGAGATAATTAATAAATGAGCTTTGCTTGGTTTTGTGTTTTGGTTGTTGTTTCTGTGGCTTAATACTGTTTGAAGCAATAAGCAATGGTGAAAGAATTCTATGTGGACAGGTCATTCTCATCTTTGGTCACACTTCTCTTCGTTGGTTGAAGGGTATAAAACACTTTTTTCTGAGGGTTATAGAAGGAATCAAATCAGGCAGAACATGGATTTGCTTATTGGCCACATGCAAGGCACAGTGTTTCCTACTCTGAGAGATATAAAGATGAATTCAATGGAAATTCTGCTCTTGAGAACTTATAGTTTGATGAGAGAGTCAGGCTGCACAAATAATTAGCTGTATCACCAGGAAGAAAGTGAAAAATGATGGCATGAGATAAAAGATAAAGGACTAGGAAGATACAAGGGAGAATGTATTTCTAAAATAAAGAATCACAGCTAGGCACTGTGGTTCACGCCTGTAATCCCAGCACTTTGGGAGGCCAAGGCAGGTGGATCACCTGAGGTCAGCGGTTAACCTTCCTGACCAACATGGTGAAACCACGTCTCTACTAAAAATACAAAAATTAGCTGGGCATGGTGGTGTGCACATGTAGTCCCAGCTATTCTGGAGGCTGAGACAGGAAAATCACTTGAACCGAAGAGGTGGAGGTTGCAGTGAGCCAAGATCACACCACTGCACTCCAGCCTGGGCAACAGAGTGAGACTCCATATCAAAAAATAAAATAAAATAAAGAGAATCTGTGTTTTTAGAGGCAAGGACATTTTATTTGGGCCTATCCTAATGACTTCATTTTAACTTGATCATCTGCAAAGATTCTATTTCCAAATAAGGTCACAAGCTCATGCACTGGAGGTTAGGACTTCATCTTTCTGGGGGGCTCAATTCAACCCAAAAAAGTAAGTACGTATATCTTGTAGAAACGTGACATTATGTTCTAAAGGGATATACTATTGGAGTCATAGGGTAAGGCCACAACTGTGTGAATGGCCATGGATTCTCCACTGAAGGAAGAAGATAATACACTGATTAGGCATCTTTGTAAAAGATGGAAACAGAAAATGGGGAATACAGGTCTGGATTGGAGTTAGTTCTTCCTCTGTCTGGACTTCGACTTGGGCCTAGGCACTGTGGAATTGAGGCACGTGTGAGGTGTTCCTGAGTGGTAGAGAACACCTGGCATCTTCCCAAAATGGTGGCAGGGAGAATGGATTCTGAGCAGAAGGCAGCCGTATGGAGGCCAGGAGAATGGACTGGGAACTGAGGACTCTACGAACAGCCCTATCTAGTATCCAGTTGTTATTATATATGTGAAAGACCCTCTGTGACCCCCTAGTCTTAAGAAAAGTCTTGTTAAAGCCACACTTTGGTCTAATAGTAGAGAGTTTATGTTCATGCCGAGATTATAGTGATAAGAGGAGACCCATGGGTGTGTCCAAGGACAAAAAATTGCAGATGACAGTCTATAGTCACATTGGTTAAGTCATCCAGAGGAGCCCTTGTGAGAAGCCCCCTGAAAATTTCCAGAGAGCAGACTCTGGGCATTGTTATTGATATGACCTAATTTGTACCAACTTTTTGCTGAGATATTCACATTACTTACAAGCTTTGCTACTGACAGCTCAAATAACAGGAACTTTTTATCATTTTAGGAGCTGTTTTATATCTTTATATCATTAAAACTATATGCTGACAGAAAAAGTCATTAAAGAAAAAAATAAACATTTCCAATAAACAAAACTCACTAATTTTGTAACTGCCCACGTGATCATGGTTAGATTGCATGTATTTAGTGATCAGCCTTTCTTTAGCTCTTTTTTTTCCCAAGACAGAGTCTTATTCTGTTGCTTAGGCTGATGTGCAGTGGCACCATCCTGGCTCACTGCAACCTCTGCCTCGCCGGTTCAAGCAATTCTTATGCCTTAGCCTCCTGAATAGTTGGGATTACAGGTGTGCCCCATCACGCTCAGCTAATTTTTGTATTTTTAGTAGAGACGGGTTTCACCATGTTGGTTAGGCTGGTCTCCTGACCTTGTGATCCACCTACCTCGGCCTCCCAAAGTGCTGGAATTACAGGCGCGAGCCACTGCGCCCAGCTCTTTAACTCTTAAAAATGAACACAACTGAGACCAGCGATGACACTTTGAGAACCACTACTGGACAGAACTTCACTGTCAAATGTGCAGTGTCCTGAGATTGATGGGGGCACTGTCCTGGGCAAGATAGTTCAGAACCTATTCAAATGAGCTCATGCATAGCTGCCTAAGTCATTGCCATCCACTACTGCTTCCCATCTGTGGGAAGAGTCTTGCTGTCTGGACAACATGGCCGAGGCTTCTGCCTTATATTATGGCCTTACTGACATGTTCCAAATACTTCGGGTGAGAAAACTCTGTTGGATTTTCCAGTTAGCATGTCTGCCTGCTCTTTTGTTTCTCTGACCTCAATATTTACATCATATGAAAGTAATCAAGCTGGTGATACCAGCAAAATTTCACACTACACACATTCTTAGTTATGAAACATTAGAAGAATTTTTTTAAATCAGGAAAATGAAAATGGCATTTGAGAGCTCCTCTTCTTTTCAGCATAGTAGACAGAGGTTCTGGCCAACACAGAAGAAAGAAAAAGAAAACAAAGTAAGCATTTGCTAAAAGTCAAACTGCCAGGGCCTCTCACTGGAAGAATTGCAAAATTGGTGTCTTTGGGCCTCTCCTCTTGAGCTGATTAGATTCTGGGAAAGGAACATTTCAAACAGCTGCGAGGGGTGGAGTGAGGGGTCCATGTGTCAGTGACTATCAGTTTTCCTCTTCAGTACTCGCCAGAACCTTCCAATTTGCCTCTCATTCCCTAGTTCTGCGATCCTTTCTTCAATTTAATAACCAGTTGCATTTTGAGAAGAGTAGGGCAGTAGATCAGGGTCTTGCTCAAAGCTCAAACCACTGTCACCAATTCCCATATAACAGCTTCCACACCTCACCAGCTCCAGAGCGATTTGGTACGGTTGAACCCTTCATTTTTGAGGATTCTGCAGCATAAACTGTGATGCTTCCCTGGCTCCCCTGGGAGCAGTATTGGACGGCAGCGGTTCTGGGCAGCTGAACAGTGTTGTGTTCTGTGTAGAGGCCATCCTCTTTCCTGAACTCTCTCCAGGTGTTTGCTAATGCGACCATTCTGGAACACATTTCCTGGTACACGTGAGAAAGCTTTGCTTTGGAAAGACCTTTAGGAGATAGGACCAAACTTTTCCAAAGTGATACTAATTGCAGAACCATCCACAATATAAAAGAGATCCTGAATTTCCATGTCTTGTCCACATTGAGTATTTTGACTGGATTGACTTTAATGCCCAGCCCCAGGGTACAGTTTATCATCGGGTCAGCGGGTAAAATTAAGTGATAAGTAGGACACACTCTCCACACCCTGCATGAACAAGTTCTTTACATGCATGTTCTCATGTGCATGTTTGTGTGCAAGGTCACAGGTCCTCCCTGACACAACTGGCATCAACTTCCATTTAGAATTAATTGAGGGTCAAATTCCCAGGAATTAAAAATGAAACTGAGGTCTCTGGGATTTGTAGTTCAGCTGGTGGAGGCTGCGCGCGCTCTCTGGTATCTGTAGTCGGAAGCACTCCGCTGCGCATGCTGATGCAGGTGCCACGTGGACCTTTTGTTTTGCTCCATTGTGGCGGCATCCGAGGCAGTGGTGCAGGGCGTGTGCATGATCTTCACCTGGAAGAAGTGGGAGCAGCTGGACCAGCCCCAGAGGACCCTGTGCTGGGAGGTGACACCAGAGACCTGCAGACCCCTCTTACTGGGGCATACAAACCAGAGCTGATCTACCAGCTGAAGCAGTGGTAAAAGAGCGGAAGAGACCTTTGTCAAAGCAGCCGTCCAGGTGACAGAGTAAAAGCCAGGGCCAGCCAGCCTTGTCCTAGGGAGGCTTGCTCCTGGAAAGACTAACCCAGAGAGCCAGAAGTTCCTCCAGGTTGAGGTGAGTGAGGGAAAACGTGGATGGAAATGCAGGAAGGGTGCTTGAGTCTGGTTACCGTCTCCCCCACGGAGACCTTCTGGAGGAAGATGAGCCCTAAAGGCGATGGGTTGGGGACAGGGGATGGTCCGCACTCATGCGTTTTACAGCATCAGGTCTCCACAGGAGACAGTCTCCATGAATGTGACTCCCGGGGACCAAGTAAAGACACTTTGGTTGGTGAAGGGAAGACTTACAAAGGCAAGGAATGTGGGAAAGTGTTTAACAAGAACGGACTCCTTGTTCGACATCAGCAGATTCACACTGGAGTGAAGCCCTATGAATGCCAGGAGTGTGGAAAAGCCTTTCGTGAAAAGGTCAACTTCATTCGACACATGAGGATTCACACAGGCGAGAAGCCCTGTAAGTGCACGGAGTGTGGAAAGGTCTTTAACCGCAGGTCGCACCTCCTGTGCCACCACCGGATTCACACTGGAGAGAAGCCCTATGAGTGCAGTGAATGTGGAAAGACCTTCAACTGTCACTCTGTCTTCATCCAGCATCGTATGACCCACACTGGAGAAAAACCCTTTGGGTGCAAAGAGTGTGGGAAAACCTTTTACTACAACTCTTCCTTAACCCGGCACATGAAGATTCATACCCTATAAGTGCAGTGAATGCGGGAAGACCTTCACCCACCACTCTGTTTTCTTCCGACATAGCATGACACACACTGCAGGAAAGCCCTATGAGTGTAAAGAATGTGGGAAAGGTTTTTACTACAGCTATTCCCTCACTCTGCACGCAAGGAGTCACACTGGAGAGAAACCCTATGAGTGCCTTGAATGTAGAAAGGCCTTTGGCTACCACTCTGCTTTTGTCCGACATAGTAAGATCCACTCTGGAGGAAAAAACCTTTGAGTGCAAATGATGTAGGAATGCCTTTTTGTGGGTTGTTTTTTTTTTTCCTTTGACACCTAAGGAGCCACACCGAAGAGAAGCACTCTGAATTCAATGACAGTAGAAAAGCTGTGACCTGCAGCTCATCCTTATTTGGCATTGAAGAATTCATTCCAGAGATAAACTCTATGAGGTATGTGCGAAGGCCTTGTGCAAGTGGGCCCGCATCAGTCAAAGTCAGAGAACTTAAACTGGGAAAACACATTTTGACAAAAACTAGTGAAGAAAATCTTTTGGCCACAGGAAATATCTTATTTAGCATCTCAGAATTCTTTCAGGAGAGAGATCTATTGGTTATTGTGCACTTAAAAGAACCACCCACACCTGTCTCCATAGTTTATATCACTAAGCCATCTCGGGAATTTTTTTTTTTTTTCTACGTAAGAAGGGAGCTATAAACGAGAAAAAAAGGAATTCATGCATGGCTTCTGTCAGACGTCTCTGAAAGCCACGTCTGTCAAAATTCAAATTCAGTCTTCATTTTGTGGACTACTGAAAGGTAAAAGGGCCTTGCCTTGTTATTTGTCTTTTACATGTATTCACTGCTGTCTACAGAGGTGTAGACAGGAGACTACACCCTTTGCCCTCCCTCTGTAAAGATTGACTGTATTTTTTGTTCTAAAACATTGTACTCCTGAGGAATGTCTTTGTGAGAAATATGAAAGTTTAAGTAATGGAATATGTAAAACTTATAAGAACTTAGAATTTAAAAATATTGCCATATGAAATCATTTCATATCTAAGAAGATAAATATTCACATGTGAATGGACATATTTTGCTGCATCATTTAAGACTACTTAAGGTTTTAATTAAATACATATATATGTATATATATATATATTCGTGTGGTTTTGAACACCCAGCACTTGATATACTTGTTTTGATAAATTTTCGCAAGAGAATGATAGTGAAGCTGTGTTGCTTTCCCAGGTGAGCCTTGATTATTTCCTCTGTGCTTTCTCAGCTTCTTTGGCCTTGTGTAGAGGGGCTTCTCCAAGAGCATGTCACTAGTTTTCTAGAGGTTAAACAAGAGCTAAGACAAACAAAACAAAACACAGCTGATCTAATGTAAGGAGAAACTCAGAAAAAAAATGTTTTGATGAACACAGTGTATTAAAATATAAACTATGTAGATCCTTTGACACGTTAATTCAATTTCTAGAAATCTTCAAAAATGTTCTTATATTATGCAGGGATGTGCACGCAAAGAATAATGGCTGCAGTTTTGTTTTTATGTGTCAGACATTGAGAATAATCTAAATGTTTACCAGTAGGAAGGAAGTTATGGTATATCTGTTCTATGAAATACTATGAAACAATAAGGTATCTCTGTATGTACTGATATCAAAACATCTCTAAGATATAGTATTTAGTAAAAGACAAAGTTTCAGGAGCTAAAACTACATCTAGAAGTATAAGCCTAAAACTGTTAATAGTGGTTTTCTGCAGGAAATGGGATGGACCAGGGTTATATGGAATGTTCAGTTTTTACTTTTATACTTAAGTATTGTTTGCATTTTAAAAATAAAAGCATTTATTATTTTTGCAATAAATGTTTAAAATATTTTAATAAAGATAGCATGTTGGAATAAAAGAGTGACTGCTGTTATTTCTTAAAAAGTATACATTTTACGGGTTTTTTTTTTTTTTAATACTGGTCTTATTACACCTTAAAAAAATAACGCACTAAGGATTCAGAGCTACCTAATCACATTTAATAAATTATAATATAGGTTTTTGTTTTTGCTTTTGAGACGGAGGCTCACTCTGTCACCCAGGCTGGAGTGCAGTGGCACGATCTTGGCTCACTACAACCTCCACCTCCCGGGTATCTGAGATTACAGATGCGTGCCACACACCCAGCTAATTTTTGTATTTTTAGTAGAGACGAGATTTCACCATGTTGGCCAGGATGGTCTCAAACTCCTGACATCAGGTGATCCACCTGCCGAGGCCTCCCAAAGTGCTAGGATTACAGGCGTAAGCCAATATAGTTTTAAAATGATGAGCCAACATATGTGTAGTTTAATACATGTAAAAATGAGAGTTCAGCATAGGCTACTCCTCAGTAAACATTTATTTCCTTTAAATTGCTGGTAACATAAATGCTCTTTTGCAAGTGGTTAGGTTCTAGATGTCAGGTTTCTATTTCCCTGGATTTGATTATAAGAAAGGACCTGATTGATGTTGATGTCAATGTATTTTGTACACACATTTGCTAACCACGGCTGATTTGTGTTTGCTGATGAATGAGTGTGATCTGGTTAGCTTTGTGATATACGTTCGTGTTCCAAATTAAGAGAACTATAGCTGCATTTTCCCCAACGTAATCATGCCAGTCAGTCAGACCTGTTTTCCAGTAAAGAAAAGGAATTTGATATCTGCAGATCATATCTTACAATTTGCTGTGTTCTCCCTCACAAAATATGTGAACATTTGTTAGCATCATTTCATTTAGGAATCATATACCATCAGAAATGTTTTCCCTATTAGAAATGAACAAGGAGTGCAATTTTCATGTAGACAAATCTGTAACGCACAGGTAAAACTCTGTTCATACTTCTCCGTCGTAGTATGCAAAAAAGTTGCACCACCATATGGGGCAATTTCAAGAGTCTTATTCTCTTCTTTAGCAAGAGAAGTTAGCAGCTTTGTCATGATATCAGTAGATTCTGTCCATTTTGGGGTTACTTCCTGGAAGTGGACTGTGAGTGAGATGACCTTATTGGCTTAGGAGGAGAAAATGTCACCTTGGGAAGATCTTTCTGTGAGAGTCATTGAGCAGTCTCTCATGTAAGTCTAGACTGAGCAGGCTTCACTGCCCTAGGAGAGATGAATGCAAGACCTTTGGTGTTTGCTGTGGTTTTAAAACTCTGCCTCTACTACCACATCCTCAAGTGCAACAGGACCTACAGAACTACAGGGTCCTGCTGAGCCCAGCAGCTGCACAGAATGCGGGCAGTCACCTTGCCAGTGCAGCGGGCATGAATCAGACTGCAAGCTAGGGGAACAAGGCATCAGTCGGGAAGAGGGGATGCACAGTTAGGTTTGAGGCCTTTTCATCTGGACATCTCCAGACGCCCCAACACAGACCCAGCGTAAAAGCTGTGTGGGCATGATGCCCTTGACCCAATGTGGGGCTTTATGTGCCATGTACAGAGAGAGCTGTCTCCATCCTCTGAGCCAGAGGCTGGCCCTTCACAGCCTCCAGTCAGATAGGGGGCCCTCTGAGGTGGCCCGCTCAAGGGCTATAGCCCAGCAGTACTGGTGGGGTAGTGGCATCCCCCAGGGTCTACCAGTATCCATCTTTGCCCCTCTAGCTGGTGCCTCTGAGCCTCACAGGGCCCAGACGCGACCAGCCCCACCCACCGAGGGTCCACAGGAGCTAGAGAGAGGCCCTGGGCTGGGGGCCAGAGAGGGACTACCCCCTGAAGAACCATCTCCTGTGAGGCTATTGGGCCCAAAGGGACTGGGGCCGGGACTGGGTGTGGCCAGCCAGCATTTCTCCCATTGCGGCCTCTCTTGTGGAACAAGGAGGTAGTGTCACCTCTTCCTGCACTCCAGAGGCCTGGAGTTCCTCCTGGCCCCCATCATATGCTTCCTGCAATACTTTGCACAACAGAGACCAGGCTTTCCCAGATCCAGGGGGACAGGGGTCCCTGGGGCAGTCCCCAGAGCCAGCCCTCTGGACCAGCTGCACACACTTGACACTGATTTGCACAGTCTTGCACAAATAAGGGGTAAGAGCCCAGTGGCTAGGGTGGGCAATAGGGTGCCTCCCCAAGCACTGCCAGTGGGCACAGTCCCAAGCACACACCCCCAGCCCTGTATCTCCAGGACCCTGCCCCACCAGAAGAAGGCTGTTTCCTGCTGGAGAAGCCCCAAATGTCAGCTCGGAGGAAGAGGGGCCAACCCTTTGGAGGTGCCAGGGAACCCTGGGCCACCCTACTGCTACCAACTGTTCTGATGCCCAAACCACACCTTCTGGAGCCACCTGCTGCCTAGGCCCAAGGAGCCCAGTTTTGGACCCAACAGACTGCATTCCCATGGGGTGGAGGCTGAGAGGTGCCTGTCACCTAAAGCTGGGCCAACTTCAAAGCCTCTGGAAGGGGCCAGGCCTGCTGGGTCCCCACAATGCCTCCCCGTTCCTACCCCTGCTATCAGTTGTACCCTGCTGGGCAACTTTGAGGATTTGTTGCTGCAAGGACGCTTTGCACCATCTGGCCACATTGAGGGCTTCACAGCAGAGACTGGAGCTAGTGGGTCCCACTGCCCCCAGCATGTCACACTAGCTGTCACTGTCACCTTATTTGAGGTTTCTGAGCAAAATGCCCCCACCCCCACTGGGCATTGTGGATCTGAACCCTCTGGGAAGGAAGAGTCACAGTGTGTCCAAAGTGGGCACCATCCAAGTTACTTTATTTAACCCCAACCAGACTGTGGTGAAGATGTTCCTGGTAATCTTTGACTTCTTGGGCATGGCTGCTGCCCACATGCTCTTCCTGTACAATCTCCTCTTTTTGGTGCCCTTGGGTGAGGAGGAAAATGCTAACCCTACCCACCACCTACCCTGCCATTCTCTGCACCTCAGGTTCCAGAGCTCCCACTCAGGCCTATTAAGCCTGAATGGAGATCTCCATCTGCTTTTTTCCCACTGGAGCTCGGAGCTGGACACAGGGCTCCCCTTTGAACTGCAGGCTGTGACTGAGGCCCCTCCTAATCCACGTTATTCGCCTTTGCCCTGATTGCCAGCACTCTGAACCAATGTGGGCCAATGACCTGCCATCTTGCACATCTCTTAGAGAACATCTATAGAGAGATGGCAAGGGACCCCTCAGGCTTGAGTCAAAGCCCTCACCATGCTCATGCCCAGATTGATTATTTGTGTGTTTAAAGCTCCTGATCCTTACTACACCCTGCCCTACTTCAGGTACTCCATGCATCTGTCCCCTTCCTTGGGTCTCCCAGACAAGCTCAGGAAGTAGGGAGGAACCGGAGCCACCCTGAGGTTGTCCCAAGTTCTCAGGCAAGTCATGCGAGTGTTGCCTCCGTGTCCTGAACAAGGACCACTTATTTTATTTATTTTTAATTTATAATTTATTCAAATTGGATTGCCTTAGTAACCTGCCACACCTGATCACTGGCATCACCCTTCCTCCTTTCCCATTCTCAGATACTGTTCTGACCTCAGGAGTTGAAGAGGCTTATGCAGGGGACAGGAGGAGAACTGCTCTCCCTCAGCTGAGAGAAGAGGGGTTATTCCAGAGGGACTGAGTCAGTAGCCAAAGCCTCAGGTTCCTATGTCCTTCCCCTAGTCCCTTCACTACCCTTACCCTCTGACCTATCTCTGAAAGCCAAGTTACACATATGTATGTGTGCACACATGCACACACGGGGTTAACCACCCCTCCCCTAGGGCTCCAGACTCCAGTTGTCCGTCTCCTCCTACCTGTGTCCCCTTGCTTTGGGGCGTGACTGAGGAAGGTTTCTAGGGGGCAGAGTCAGAACCAAGGACTGAGGTGCCTCCTCTCACCTGGCCAGACTCTGATCCACCTACTTCATCTAGGGCGAGGGGCAACCCTCAAACTCAATCACGTGGTTCCCAACAATCCCATTCCCTATTTCAGACTCTGACCCAGCCTCAATCCTGACTCCTGGGGCTGGGCTGAGGGGAACAAGCATTATTTGCTGAAACCTGAAAAAACAAAAACAGGAAAAAATTGTTCCTGGTGCTTTAAAAAAAGGGGGTGGGGGAGAGATTTTAAAAGAAATAAATTCTTGCTTGGAAGCTTGAAAAAAGAAACAATCCGCCTCTACTCTGAAAGAAGGTGCCCACCCTAAGACATTGGGACAGTAATTCTGCATCTGGGGGTAGTGGAGGTAGCTGATGTGACCCACTGCTTCCTGGGGCGTTATAATTGTCACTCAAGAAAGTTATAATTTAAGAGACCCCCCAAGTAGGGTTCCGCTGTGATTATGCAATGATCTGGATTTGTTAGAGTGCCCTTGCAGTAAACAAATATCCATGGAATTCTTCAAGGCAAAATTCCACTGCAATACAAATGGCAGTGAGAAAGTAACTGCACTGGGTGGTGTAAACTGACCAACTTTCATCTCCCTCTGCATCTCACGTTGGAAGGAGACCAGCCTGCTTTGGTAAGTGCTCAGTGTTCTTGGACAATTCAATTAAGGGGCATGGGAATTCTCAAAAGAAGATGCTGAGCTTCAGAATAAGGAGGCATAGGGAAGACCTTACGTGATTAAATGGAAAAATAGGGAAAATGACCATATTTAAATTCCACATTTGTGGGGCAGTTCATTCCAGTTACAGGTGAAAAGGTGTTTTCTTAAAGCTACTAAGACATAGGCATTTGGGACATGTAACCCTTCAGCTATTACATTTGGCTTGTTAAATATTTTCCAGTGAAGGATTTTGAATGTATATCTCTCCTTTAGTTTTCATTGATGATGTTGAGAAGTAAACTATCAATTATTGTCATTTCTTTATAGGTAATTTTTCTCTTCTCTAGCTTCTTTTACAATCTATCTTTCAAATTCTATGATTTCAATATGGTATGTCTAAGTATGATTTTCTAATTTATCCTGATTGGTGCTCATAAGGATTTCTGAATCTCAGGATTTCTTTATTTCTCCAATTCTGAAAATTTTTCATCCATGATAACTTTGAATATAAGTTTCTCTCATTATTGTTACTCTCTATAGATGTGTACTACACCCTCTCACTTTACCTTCCCTTTCTCTTACCTTCCATATTTTCAATCTCTTTGTTCCTCTAGGCATTTAGAGCAACGACTTCATATCTACCTTCTAGTTTGTTAACTCTCCTTTCACCTGGGGAACTGAAATTTTTAAATGCCAGTGGTTGTATTTTTTATTTCTACAGGTTCTAATTGGTTATTTTAAAAAATCAGCTTTATAGTTTCATATACTTTCAATATCTCTTTTATATTTCATGCTCAACAGTGCTAATGCTTAAAGTTTCTACAGGCCTCATTCTCGATGTTTCTTTTGATTTCTTCCTGTAACAACTTGTTTCCTCCTTTATTTTGTGATTTTTATTTTTGAGCAAATGTTAACTGAAATTGTATCTTAGGAATTTTTTGAGGCTTGGAATCAAGGTGTATTCCTTCAGGGAGAGTTTGTGTTTGCCCTTACCAGGCACCTGGAGGCACAATGTAACCCTGAATATTTTGAACTCTCAGCTTAGGATTTCTTAGCTCATATAAGCAATGGAAATTCTAGACTTAAATCCAAAGAGACTGACTCACTGTTATGAATCTTTCAGGAGAAATTTATCCTTCCCAGCATCCCAAGGATAATACAGACAATTGTACTTATTGGACTCCTTTTGAGGGGCACTTTGGTTCCTATTTTCTTTTTTCATGGAAGATGTCACCTGTTAGGAGTGCCAGCTCTCATTGAGTCTTTGATCCTATTTCCCCCTTGCTTAGAACCCAAGATTCGTCTCCTCTCTCCCAAATATGGCTTTCTCTGTATTTGTGCTTTCTTGTCATTTTTGGCCTCTAAAAATTTTCCTTCCTTGCCAATAAAACTATGCATTTTTTAAAATATATAATTTTTTCCAACTTTACTTTCTTTTTTAGGTGCTTTGCACCAGAAGGATTTTTTTAATATCTAGTATTCATATTGCCAGAAACAGAACTTCTATTTTTCATTTAGTTAACTATATCAAGTTTCCCTAGCCTTTTGAATTAAACCAAATGGTAAATTTTAACAGGAAAAGATTGACAGACAGGTTTGCCAACTTTTTATTTCATAGAATAACAATAACCAAGAAAAAAAGCAAAAAATAAAAATCCCTCCTACTTTTACCATCGTTCCATAATGGAACGTTGAGAAAACATAAGAAAAGTGGCCCTTAACTCAAATTTGCTTTATTCCACACGTTGCTAAGATTGGTGACAACTTTGTCATACACTGCCATTGGTCCAGCAACTGGCACTTGGGAACCACTGAGCTACTTCCTTCTACCTGAGCGTGTACTCACTGTAGGGTCTATTAACTAGAGATTCTAACCACCACCATCAAGCCAACTGCCAGATGAGCTAATGCCACTAAATTTACTTGTTTGCAGTTGAGCAAATAACTTCCAATTTACAGAGAAAGAAATAAAGCATGGAAGGTAAAGTCTAAATCTTGAATCTCACCTCTATTTGGGAAAATCATTCAACCTCTCAGCCTCAGTTTCTTCATCTGGGATAGTAATTCATTACCCATATGGATATTTTGGGGACTACTAGGAAAGTTCATTGGTGTTAATAACTTCTCTATTATTCCCCTCCCTGATAGAATGCAAACTAAATTCCCCCCAAAATGAGTAAAACAGTAGGGCTTTCTTTTCAATCTGACTCTAGAACAGGCAATGTGCCCAATTGGTTCCTTTCTTTCCTACCATGGAGGAAGAAGTTTTAACTAGCTAAGAGCTCTAGGAGAATAAGTTTTGCTGGCAAGAGAGATAACCTCACCAAAATTTAAACTCCACGGAAGCTGGAACTTTGTTCATAGCTGAATCCTCAGTACCTATTACAGTGCTTGGCACATTTAAATGTTCAACAGATGAATGAGGAGTAAGAAAATAAATCAGAGCCCTACAACAAAATGAGTCACAATGAAAATCAAAATTACCTGATGAGAGTGGGAAACCTGTGTTCCATTTCATAGTCTTCCCCCTCTTCAACCACCTTCTCCCCACCTGCCAATTTCCCCCACCATGCAATACTTCTCCAATAAGTTCTGCATAGTCCCAGAGGCAGAACCTGACTTTGGGAGAAAACAGGCAGAATAAAATTCAATATGCAGAACCATCTTTTCAGGGTCCTTGCAATCTGTGCACAAGTCTGTCATGCTATAACTGCTTCTACGGTGCTCACTGGTGGCTCTGAAGACCTTCGGGAGCATCAATCAACTGTATAGAGGATGGTTAGCTACACGCTATGAATAACAAGACTAATTAACATTCATTGAGCATTTTCATTATGCCAGGCTCTATGCCTGTTATATATGCATTATCTCACTTCATTCTCAGTGAAACCCAAGGTAGTTACTATTTTCATCCCCATTTTCTAGATGGTGCATCTGTGGCATAGAAAGGTGAAATAGTTTGCTAAGGTCACACAGCTGATTCTTTGCAACATCCATGCTCTTAACTATGGCACTATATAAAATACAGATTTTATATTACTTCCAAGTCTTTGGCATGGGTTATATGTAAGCATATTCATATTGCGATGTGAATTTACTTAAATAAGTCTCATTCCTTTTGATTTTCTTATACTGGGATATAAGTTGAAAAGATAAATATGAAAAAAGAAAACCAAGTCTAAAAGTGAAAGTAGAGTTTGAAGTAACTGGAGTGAAAAGAACAGCACTGCTCTTCTCCCTTCAATTGCCTTCCTCCTCTCCATAGCTCAGTCCTAGCTCTTTCTCTTCTTTACCACTATCACCCCATCTGAGTTAATATCATCTCTTACTTTCACTACTACTGCAAAGGCTTCCCAACTGATCTTCCTGCACCCACTTTCACCCAACTCCACTGCCCCCCACACCTGCCACCCCATCCTGTCAATACTTCAAGAAAGCAGGCAAGCATGGGATGGTTTAAAATTCACCAGAGCAGTTTTTAAACACTGACCTCATTATGTCCATCCTCCTGCCTAACACCTTTTCCGATTGCTTTCTTTTACATTCAGAAGAAAAGTGAAAGTCAGGGCCAACAAGGCTTTTCCTGTCTGGGCCCTGCCCCAAGCCTCTGACCGCATGGCCTCTGCCTCTTGTTACTTCTACTTCGGCCCCAGGGCTTGTGTACATCCTGTTGTCTTTGCCTGCCTGGCTCTGCATCGCTTCTCCACCTAAGGGAGTCTTTCCTATCTTCTGGGCTGCTTGCCATGACCTTACCTATGCAGAGCACATCTGTGCCTGCTGCATGAGATGTAGATGCAGTTAAGTGAATGAATAAAGGAATGAATTTGTGGTGGTCCACTTATCAGGTCTGTGGCCACCTAGTTTTAATATTGTATCTTCCTGAATGATGAGGCTGGAAATCTTTCACTTTTGGCCTCTGCCATGATTGGCTTAGGATACAGGCCCACTGCAGGTGGGTCTCATGACCCAATCCCATCAGGGAAAACAAAAGCCAGGCCGACTCAGAAGGAAAGCTCAGCAGTGACGTAATCAAATTGAGTGATCCGTGTCTCAGTCAAAATCAACAAGCGACCAGGAAGCCAGGAAGACAGTGGGTGATGTGAATGTGTTCTGATTAATCCAGCAACAGGCCAACATCATGACTTCTAGCAGAATTAATTCGAACAACCAGGTGGCCATTCCTGAGTTCCTGCTCTTGAAACATCAGTTGTTTTCTCTGGACACCGAGACTTAGCTGCTTGTCTGAACTCTGCATGCCCCTTACTCTTCTCATATCTTCCACTGCACTCCTCATAATCTCTGCCTGACCCTTCCCATCACACCATCCACACCATGGCTGTCCTTCCAGCTCCCACAACCTTTGAAGAAGTACTCAAGTTCCCCCAAGTCACCAACCCCCAGGGCCAGCAGGATCAAATATCCTATTCCCAAGCCTCTCAGCATATTAATTAAAGGAGTGGCATTTAGGTATGGTTTTCGGGCTTCAAATCTGGTTAGAATAAAGAAAGGATATTGTCCTGTGGCAGATACTATGATTGACTTGCTTCCAATGTATTATAACCTCCTCTTCATGTTTTCCTGCGCTGAAGAGGCCAGGAAACCCAAAACTATGTTCCCAGACTCCCTTGCAGCTAAGATTCCAGAAAGACTCCAATATGCTCAAAGGAGACTGGAATTCAAAACTGAATTAAGAGGAAGGGAGATACAGAGCCCATATGTGGCATGAACTGAGGCAGAGGCAGCATGTTCTGCCATCGGCAGCTTCCTAAGTCAGTGACCTCCTTCAGCAGAAATGTGACTTTTCTGATTATGGATGAGGCCGTATATCTCTGAAGCCTGGGAGGTCCTGGATGCTCATCCTAGAGCCAGCTCTTCCAGCCCCTCAAATAGTTTTGTAGCCCCTTAATGTTTGGTAATAAATCCTTTTCTGCTTAAATTAGCTAGAGTGTCTTCTGTTATGAAGTTGAACCCACCAGTATAAGCCCCAAAGAGTGACCTGTGGGCCTTTGGGACACTAGGCATAGACTTGCTCAGTTGTCTTGGAGACTTTGTTCCAGGGCCAGGTCATTTCTTATCTGTGACCATTAGATCCTGGGCAGCACCCTTACGACACCACAACTCAGCAAACTGATGTCAAGCTTTTAGCGACACCAGGCTAAAGGATTATTCCCAGGATGAGTGAATCAATTCACCCAGGAGCCAGTCCCTATGTTGCTGCCTGTAATTGCCTCTCTTGCTTTCCTTATTTACTGGCTTTGCACTTCCTTTCTTATTTGTCCATGAGTCAGCAAAGAACTCTTCCAAAGAACTCCTCATCCCTACTTCTAGTGCTATGAACCAAAGTTGTAGGCTGCTTTTACCAGTCACATCAAATGTAAATAGTTACCCCTCTACATGCTCTCTACATGTACTTCGTATACACTCCAGTGTAGAGCTTGTCACATTATGTTATCATGATGTGCTTGCTTCCACTAGACTATGTCCACCTGAGGGTCAGGTCAGGGCCTATTTTATGAAGTATTGACTTCCTAGTGCTTAATACTATGCTTTGCATGCAGTAGGTACTCAACAAATAGTTCTGAGTTTTTTTAATGAATACATAAATGTGTGATATAAATGTGGTGTTTCTTGCAAAATTCCAGAGACTTTCTCTAATCAACAAAACACTACTGCAGAGAGAAAGAGAACTGCCAAAAGACTACCACTTGAACAAATACACTAATCTGAAATTGATAACTCACATAAAAAATTGCATAATCTCATGCTTCCTCTGGGGAATGTTAAAATTTTACAACGTTATTGTATAACTCTACGAAGCTCTTTCCCCATGTTATGATTTTCTTGGGCTTAGAATTGAATATATCTCAATATTGTATGTTAAGTTATAATTATAATGAGATATTTGAAATCCAAAATAAAATTCTTTGACCATATCAAAGTCCTCCTTGGCAATTCCTTCTCTTGAAGACTGACATTCACAGATCTCCAGTTACACTCATGTTCCTGCTCACAGTTAGCAACACACAAATGAATAGCAAATGGTGTCAGAAAAACAATCCCGAACACCTGTGTGTGTTTGTTTGCTTTTGGCATTTCATTCAACTGCTAGCTATAAATTAATTATCTTAGTTAAAATTAATTTATCTCTCCCTCCTCCATTTCCCAGTAGTACTTTCTTTATTCTGCAATTGTGGCACCTAGCACATTTTTCCATGTATTGCAAAACTAATGTCTGCTCAGAACTCTGCATTTTATAAAGCACTTACATATATTTAAGTCATCTTATTCTCACTACAGTTCTTTGACTTAGACAGAGTCAGAATTAATAAGAAATGAGAAACAGAAACCTGAAACTCAGAAAGGAAAATCCTGGCCTAAGTAGGTAGCTAACAAATACCAAAGTCGGTTTTTGAGCTCAGGCCTTTTAGTTCAGAACCTGTATGTTTCACACATACTTCATGGAACAGGAAGTGACTATAACAGGTTCCTCATGGAAACTCACAATCTGCATAGCTTATTGTAAGCTCTGACAAATGCTACATCAAAAAAACGTATTGAGCTTTATTTAACATTTTCTGTGGCTCACCTGTTAACATTCTGTAGCATTGAGTTGCCCCGCATACTGGTTTAGGAACTACTATACTGTTTATTCAAAGATTGATAAAGAGCCACAACTATTCTTGAAATGAGGGTCCTAGATGATTAATTAGCTCAACTCTCTAGCTAGCTGACTGGTTCTCATATACTAGGCTCAAATCACTTGGATTCAAATTTATGTCACAGCATTTTTTAGATGATATTTATTGCGTTAATACAAACTATGAATCTACTACACCATTACCCAAAGAATGTGTCTGTAACCACCTGAATCAGAAGCACACAGGGTTATTATTATAACTCACGAAGATTCCCAGCCTCCATGGTAGAGCTACCAAATCAGAGGTCTCATCTTGGGGAAGAGACATAATAACCTAAGATGCTGAGACCTGGTCTATTTAGTAGTCCACTATTTTCCCAATCCTAGGTGGAACAGCAGTCCACTATGCTCCCAATCCTAGGTCTGCACATCTTAGGTGTTTAATAGATTCTTATTGATTCCGTTGCTTTTAAATTCTTAAGCCCAGTGAAGTTTGAGGACTACTGGTCACCTATACAACAAACCACAAGAGAAATAAGTATAGATAATTGGTCAAAGAAAATAAGAGAGATAAGTATAAATAAATAAAAGAGATAAGTGTCAGAAGGGACAAAGGTAAAGGTAGTCAATTCTGCAGAGAAGGCTCTAGAAAGACATTACAGAGCATATTATAGTTGAATTGGGTCATGCAGAATGTTTTGGAATTAGCCAATCAAAAAAGCAACATAAAAGCACCATCCATGGGAGAGCAGGCACTGGCTTGAAGAGGTAAACATATCTTAGGTATCAGATATGAGCAAGTCTCCCATGAGAGCTTAGGGGCAGGGAGCAGAGGGCAAAAGTGAGGGGAACAGAAATATGTGGCAGGTGAATCCGTCTGTCATGATTGAGGCCACAGCATCTTGGATGTGACCAAGATGCGATGAAGCATCTTGGATAGTGACAATGCATGTATGTCTGCTCCTGAATTCTTAGAGCTGTGATTGATCTCGAGAGCATACTGGCATAGCCGCCATCTAAGCTAACATGATGGAGGACTGCTCTCAGACGTGGAGCTCCCACTATGCTCGGTTGTTTTTCAGTGTATACTTGTCCACATATGACCAACAGGTGACTCTTTTTAACCCTGCTTCGGGCCTTTTCTGGTACATTAACCAGTCAAGTCATGGGGCCTAAACATGCTGAGAACCTGAATCAGCCACTTGGCTTCCAGATACACTGGATTGTCTGGCCTGTGATTTATGTGAAAAGGAATCACAAATGGAGCCATGAGTCATTTCAGCAACCGAGGCTTTAGAGTCAGACAGTAAATCCTGAGAAACCAATTTCCGCTGTGGGCAGAAACCACCTCCTGGAGTCTAATCATTTGTCCAAGCCTCAGAGTGGAGAAAGCTGATGAAATACTGACAGGTCCAGTCTGGACAGGATTTGCTAAGAGGATTTCAAAACCTGGAAGGAAAAGTGGAATCTGTTGTCCCTGCCTCTCAGCGGAAAGAGGTGAGGACAGGCTCTCTGCCCACATATTCAGTCTCCATTCTCTGGACAGGAGGAAGGCTTGCAGAAGAGAGGAGAAGGTTGCTGGAGCACAAGAAAGGTGGGCAGGAACCTAAGCAAAAGGTCATTGCAGACCTTCTCCCCTTGGCTGTCTTCTGCTCCCTACCGAGAGAAGAAAAGTAACTGAGCAAGTCCCACCTCTACTCTCCTCTTTAATCAGCATGTTTCTGCCTCCAGTTGGGTTCTTTCTCTCCAATCTCAGCGGAAGACAAGGAAAGCATAGCCCTTTGCTTACATCAGTCTGTCTACCTGTGCCCCTGAGCTTGATCTTTCCACATCCAATAGCAATGGCCAACACTTTCTAAATGCTGACCACACCCTTTACACAAAGGGTCTCACGCAATACTCCCAGCAGTCTCATAGACTGCATAGCATTAGTACCTCCATGCTACAGATGAGGAAACTATGGCACCCAGAGGCGAGGTCATTTACCCACAATCACCAACCACTGCATAACTGTAGAGCTGAAATTGAACCCAGGTATTCTGACTTCACAACTCCTATGCTTAGCCTCTATACTGCACTGCTTCCCAGGCAGAAATGAAGCCTAATCATAAAAGCTTCATTTAGAGAACATAGATTCTCTATAGGTAATTTGGGAAAACCTAAAGAAGGCACAAAAAATAAACAAATAAAAATCATCCACAACCCCACCACATCTATCTTTTTGGAAAGGGTATAAATCAGAAAGTGAAAATCTTCTTATTTCTGATGTCAGCTCTCAAAGGTGTCCACTGTCCTTTCAGACTGGTTTCCTTCGTTTATACAATTACATATATGCATATGCACATACATACAGTGTTTCTTAATAAGACTGCATATTGAACAATAAGATTTTTTTGCACATTCCTTTTTTTTACTTACTATAACACAACTATTCAAACCTTGTGTAATGATTGGTAGTAAACCACTGCTGCTGAACCATAATTTATTCAACAAGTGCCATTATAAATATATTTGCCCCTATATTTTTATATATCCAGGCTAGTAGTTCTCTAAGACACATTCCAACAGGTGACTGGTAAGACGTGTATTTTCATTTTGCTGATTGTCAAGTTATCCAGGGAATCCTGAGTAATTTATGATGGCAAAAAAAAGAGAGAGATTGGTATTATGAATCTATATTGTGAGAAAACTACAGATAGTTTAAGCATTATTGTACACAAGACTGAATCAGTGATATAAAAGGGGTTTCTCATGTACATTCCAAACCCTTCCTCACTGGGAAACTGGAGAAACACTTTTGCTTATTGTGGGTGTCTCCTTATGGCCCTTCTGGAATTCTCCTACTGTGACATCCTTTTCCTCTGTACCAGATGGGTGCCATTCTTGCCCACATTAGTTCACATTGTCTCTTTCTTGCATAGGTGACTTTATTTTATTTACTATTTTTTTGAAAATGTACATTCTCAGCACCTGCTCTTGTTCAAAAATACTTCAAATGCCAAATCCTTACCAATGGCTCTCCTCAGACGGCTGCTCCCTCCAGTACAATCCATGGGGGAAATGCTTGCTGCGGATTTTTCTGTCCACTTGCCTGACCCTGCACCTCCGCTCTCTAACTTGCAAATCTAAGGGCTCTGTGTTACACAGTCAGCAAAGAGGAGGGGAACATCACTCCTATTTTTCAGGAACAGAACATTCCAGATTGAGCTAAGATTCAAAACAGGCCATTTGACTCTTCCTGGTCAAATCTTCAACTTCCCTCCTGAGTCTGACATTCCTCCCAGAGGGATTTCTCCCTTAGCCTGATAGCACCCTCTGCCCTGTTAGCCAAACACACATCTCCTCAAGGACCCTGCACTTGTCCTTCACCCACTGTGGTCAGATAAGCCCAGGAGCCCCACTCCTCACACCTTTACTTGAACCAGCATCTCTGTGCATTAATTATTACCCCTGACTGAGAGGCAGTGTAACCAAATGCAGAGCATGTGGGGCTTTAGAATCAGAAAGTTTGAAGTTCAAATCCTGATTCTTAGCCCTGTTGGCTGCGTGATCTTAGGCAAGGCATTTGACCTCCCTCTTCTTTAATTTCCTCAATTATTAAATAGGGATAATGAAAAATGATCTCACAGGAAGGTTGAAAGCACCTGGTGTATACTGTCTGACACACACAGACTTGTAACACTTTGTAGCTATTCTTAATATTATTCCACAGCCAGATTTCTCAGATGAAGCGTTATTGGTAAGGTCATATAAAATTTTAGGATTGTTCCCTTGTAAATTCTTAGAAGTTGTAAGAAGTAAGAATAGAGGAATCCTAAAAGCATTTAATCTCTCTGATAAGTGCATAGAAAAATACTGATGTATGTGCCTCCTCTCCTTGCAGCAGCTACCTGAGAGGGAGGGGTCCTCTGTACTGTCCCCACATGATCTCCTGTACTATATGATGTGACCCTCTGAACTGTACCCACGTGGCCCTCCGTATTGTAAGAATGTGATTTGCTTGACCCCTACCAATCATGTCAGATGAGTGACTCTCCTGACCCTGCCCCCCTGCCTTGTATACAATAAATATCAGTGTGTCCAGGCATTCGGGGCCACTGCTGGACTCCGCCCCTTGGTAGCAGTGGTCCCCGAGCCCAGATGAATTCTTCTCTTATCTCTATGTCCTTGTCTCTTTCTTTTCTACGATCTGTCATCTCTGCCTACAAAAGAATACCCACAAGACCCTACAGGGCTGGACCCTGCAAACCTAAGCCACTGGACCTTGGGATTCCTCAGGGGAATACAGATCACCAGCACCATTGTCCAAATGCATTGATTCTCCTCCAACACTGATGCCATTCCCAGTGCTTGGAGTATGCCAAATATGGAAGGCCGCCTAGGTCTTATCAGAAGAACCCAAGAAAATAATAATTAATGAGCCAACACTTTCTGAGTGCTCACTATGAGCCAGGCTCTGTGCTATTTTATATACGCTATGTCACTTAGTCCCAAGCGACATAAAATAAAGCTCACATTAGAAAAATACAACACAATTTGCACTAGTCCAGTGGTGGTTGAGGATCTCTTGGACTGGGGTAAGGCTGTGCCCTGGGCCTTCAGCAATCTCAGAATCCCTCAGGTATCTAAGAGGCTTGGGAAGGCAAAGCTGTCACATTCATGATTTGGAGGCACACACAGGGAGGATTTATCTTTCACATGTCTTCTGCCATTAACAGAGATAAATCCAGGTATTGTCATTACAGTAATGGCCTCTGTGACTAAGAGGAGCTAAATGGAAAGTCAGTGCATGTCAAATATCTTGAAAAATCTATTCACCATGAAGTCCCCTTGTAATGGGTTCTCAGGAAACAATAACAGCCATTTTCACCTCAGACACTGCTCTCTGTGGTACATAATATCACCAGGTGACTGCACCCTGCAAGTCCCCAGAAATTGTTTCTAATTATTGTCAGAGGCACATCAATTACCAATAGAGCCTCCAGGCAACCCTCCTCATTGCTCTGATGAGAAACATGTTTTACTTCCACTTCTTCTGTCAAGCCTCTCAGCTCCCTACACATTTAATTGTTCTGTCTTGGCTGTGGACCTGTTTTCCGTACCCTCCTCTCTGAACTGTGCCTCTCATGGCTAAGTCTGCATCTGTGCTCACCTTCCTTGAGAAGCTCCTCAGCACCTACCAAGAGCTCATTCTGTCCCTTCAGAAATGCTGGGACTCTGGTGACCTAGATACCTGATAAAACTGCTTCAATTAAAAAGCTATCCATACTCACTCTGCACCAGGTACTGTGGTAAGTGCATTTCAGACATTGCCTCATTGAATCCTCAGAACAACCCTGTGAAGGAGGTACAATTATTATCTCCATTTTACATTTGGGAAAACTGAGGCAGAGAGAGGTTAAATAATTTTCTGAGTCACATAATTAACAAGTGGAGTCTCTGCAACCATTCAGATGTCTTCTCTTCATTCCTCTGGAGCCCCTAAGTTGGTGGGTAAGTTGAATGTATTCCTTTCTGTTCATCACCACTTCTAAGCCATTGTCCCCCTTGGTCCTTAGTGCAGTCATCTCCTGACCTTGCTTTCCCCTGACCCATTGCTTGAAGACGTCAGTTTGGTTGAACCCCTTCCAAAGCTACTTATATTGTAATTCTTGGTGCTTTCACCTCCCTTCTAGACTTCATGGAGTTGGGCTCCAGTGGGGCATTACTCACATAAAATCAAGAAAGCTGACCCCAGAGATGTACTGGACCTGCAGGGAGATGCACCTCCCAGAGTGCTGGCTCCCAACTATCTTGCCCCTCTCCCCCGGTGATTTTGGTTCTACTCTGCCTTCACTAGCATCCCAAGTTCATGCCCCTGCCTGGTCATCATCAACAACTACAACTGCAGCTGCACCACGTTTCGCCATCTCCCTGTCGGACCTCCGCCTTCTCTTACCAGCTCACCCTCCCTATGGTCTGCCAACTCCAAAAATTCTTGGACCACACAGAGACCTCCAAACCATTGTTCCTGGAACCTTTTTATTGTCTTTCACTCCCTTCATTCCCTACTTCTCTTCTTACCTTGTTTAGATTGCATGGGCCGTGATGTGTTACTCACTGCACACACCTTCAGCGGCCTCAACCCTCTCTTCCTTTGTCATACTCAGCTGACAAAACCCTTGGCCAGCTCTCCACTTCTCCATGCCTGTACATGAGCAGCTAAACATGCCCAAGAAAACAACCGTGCTGATGGGTCTCACTTTAAAGTTATCATCACAAACTACAAGTGAGTCCTTAGTGTAGCCTGGCAGCCTACTGTATTTCCCCAGTCAACTCATTCTTCCAGGACTATTTCACATCTTCCTTTCTCTCTTCAAATCTTCAACACATTCTTTTCCTCCACACTCTCAGCTGATAACTTTGCTTCCTACTTCATTGAGAAAATTGGAGCAATTAGAAAAATAACTGCACACGTTTCTACCCTCACATCTACCTCTCTTTCTACACTGTGTCCATTTGTTTACCTTCACTCCTGCTGCTCTGGATGAACT
The DNA here is from genome assembly GCF_001604975.1 of Cebus imitator. Classification (NCBI taxonomy): domain Eukaryota; kingdom Metazoa; phylum Chordata; class Mammalia; order Primates; family Cebidae; genus Cebus; species Cebus imitator. The sequence goes on along the minus strand of NW_016107472.1, from coordinate 73,608 downwards.
GTGTATTTTCTACCAAAAGCTAACCCCACCACTTTGCACCAGATCCCATTCCCTCATGCTACCCAAGGACGTTGCATCAGCTTTATCTATTTTCCTTCTCTACTGAATCAGAATTAGAATAACGTGAGAATAATTAATAACACAAATTAGAATAACATCAGAATAACGTGATGCTATTTCTCCAATCAAAACCATAAATAACAAGATCAACAACAAATGTCCTTGGATTCCACCTCTAAGTCAAACTACTCCATTTCTTTCCCCCTTGCAGCAACCTCCGGAAATCGGTTGTCCTTTCTCTCTCATTCTTCTTGTCTTCTCTTGAAGACTTCTCAAGTAGGCTTTTGTTTCCTCCATAGCATCTCTATAATATTCTATCTGGAATATCATACATTTACTTGTGTATTTGTTTGCATTTCTACACCTTCACTAGGACCGCAATTATAGGAGAACTTGAAATGGCTCTTTCCTCGGCATCTAGAAGAATCTCAGGTTCACAGTGGACACTCCCTTTCTTTTTGAGTGGATGAATGAGTTTGGGATTTAAACTCATGCAGTCTGGCTCCAGTGTCATTAAGTCAGAATGGTGGAAGAGGGGCATCCTTCTCACCAGGGACTCCAAGAAGTATTTGAGAATTGGTAAGGTTGGAAGTCTCCCCTAGTAAGGGCAGAGCCAAAAAAAACAAAAGCTGTTTATTATAACCCTATCTTGCCCCATCTCTGGTAGGCTGAGAAACTCGCGTTGCATGTCTGTGTTACTGTGAGAGCTGTAAAACACCCCTGTATCCTGAGAAGATGTGATTTAACTTGACTTGTAACTACATCCGCAGGTACTGTAGGCTTCTTATCAGTCTTGTGTTGGTTTGTTGGCTTTTTCCTTTAACTCACTAAATTCTATTTTAACAACCATGTGCTCACTCCACCTCCTGCTCCTGCCCTAAGGTATTTTCCTTATCAGACACACCTGTGCTTATCCGCAGGTAAATCTGGGCCCATGTAGAGTGCGGTCTTGCACTGCATAATTGGTAAATGTGTCTGCAGCACAACTATCATCACAACTGCTATCTGCGCAGGCAGAGCCGGATGGAATCAGATCACTCATGGTCTACTGAAGTAAGGGTGGGCTTTTTAGCCTTGCTTTCTCTTAAAAACGAAACAAACAAATCAAAAGACTAACTATTCTTTTTTTTTTTTTTTTTTTTTGCATTCACCTAGACTATTATAACAGAACTTGCATGAGAAAACCACTTCTTTCTGACCCCTGTAGTGATCAACTGATGCCTTCAAGAAGGAAACCTGATTGCCCTCATCTCAGGCTGAGTCTCTGTTTTATCAACCACAAAACGACTCAACCCTTTTTTAAAAGCCAGCTGTGACCATTGAATCTGTGACCTCCTGTGGTGGTGAATTCAGTTTAAAAAATAATAATGAAAAAATAACAAAGCTTATTGAAGCTATTATGCTTCAATGCTCAACCCTTTGGGGTCTGAAGGAAATAAAGCAAGTTGGCCAGACCTGAGGAGTTGATGATACACGTTTTCCTCCCCCAGAAGCATCTTGTAACTTGTCCCACACCAGCAGTGACTTCCCAGTATGGCGTTTCTGCCCGCTGCTCCCCATCAGCAAGAGCGTGCTGACACACGGGCTGATGAGCAGCGCCGAGACTTATGGAGTGTGTCCTTCCTGCCTCAAACCTCACAGCCTGTCATCCTCTGTTGTCACACGCTCTTGCTCATTCGCTCGCTGCTCACACTAATCTAGAAGATGATCAAAGAAAAACTCCACTGACTCACCCCTGCCTGGACCAGCGCAGGGATTGGTCAAGCGTGTGCATTAAATATCACCAGATTCTAATCTATTATTTTCACCCGCTCGCTTGCTCACTCACTTGCACTCTCTCACTTCCTCTCTTTCTCTCTTTTTTTTTTTTTTTTTT
>NW_016107472.1:46984-71657 GCF_001604975.1 Cebus imitator | reverse complement strand
ATAAATGAATTCTGGGTTGGCTGAAGATTTCAGCAATGTGACTGCTGTGCAGATGGATCCTGCTGAAGCTGGTGCTGGCTCTCTAGGGAGTAGCATGAAATGCTGGTTTTCAAAACCTGAGCAGCGTGTAAATGGCAGCTAAAAAGGAAATGCAGATTGGTGCTGAGTGTTAATTGTCTCTTCCTCTCTTCTTCACACACTTCAGAGACTGTGTGGTGGCAGGAGACGGGAAAGCAGGCCTGCCCCCTCGTGGGGTAGGCTTTTTTTTTTTCCCAAGCTGGACTGAGAGAATAACAACACCTAGAGTCCAAGTCAAAACATGGAATGGTTTTTTTTTTCTTTTCTCTTTTTTTTCAAGTTTTCATCTGATGAAAGTCAAGGAGGTGGCACTGAGCTTGTAATGAAAGTAAGAGTCTGCTGAGAATGAGTCGATGGATGTGACACAGAAAGGGGAAGCAGGATGTCTTTGTTTTGAAATGACAGGCGATAAGCTATGGGGGTGCCTGGTGAGATTTTAGTCCATAACTAGGTAGCAACCTGTCAAATGCAGGCCCCTTAAATGCATCACAAAAATTCTCACTTGAGATGATTTCAATTCTAGCTCTGCGTATGTGAGTGTGTGAGTGCATGCATGCACACATAGCAAAACATAATTGAATGCCAAAAAACATTGCCATGTCCTGTTAAGGGTACAATTGTAATCACCCTGGAACGGGAGCTCTAATTCCCTCCATTGCTTTCCTCACTTAGGCAGTGACAAGGTCAAGCTTATGACCATAGCCTGGGCTCGGAGCCATTTATTTTCATCCCTGAAGACTCATGTTAGCTTTCTCCCAAGGTGTTAATCAAGCAGAATCTTGATTGATTGTCTTTTCTTTTTATGTTTTTGTCTAGATGAAGTGGGGTCATTTGAATTTGTGCAGTTTTGAATAAGATGGGGGCAAAAGAGAAGCAACCGGGAAAATTGACTATCTGTTGGCAAGGAGAAGACTCTGGAAGCCTTTTTTAAAATATGAAATTTCTGTGGCCCACCTGAGTCATTGCAACCTGTACCTGCTGATGTTTCATTTCTCCAGGTGTTTATGAAAAGGCTGTGACTCACTGCTGTTGTCACATGGTGCCAACATCACTCCAGCTTGCCATTTGGAGACAAAAGATAAGCAACCACAAATGAAAACACGTTATTGCCTGGATCCATTCTCACCTTCATGGCCAGGAATGTGAAGGTGAGCTGGTCCCCACCCCTGCGCTTCACCAACAAGACCAAGGAGAGTGCAGTGGATGCTTTCCAAAAACATTGCTTCCTACTACTGCTGTTTGCCATGGAAGTAAGAGTCTGCTGAGAATGTTCATCTCAGGCTGAGCCACGTGTTTCCCATGGCAGCCTCTCTTGGCACCTGTTCCTAACCAGCATCTCCTAACAGAGAGGGAGCTCAGCCTGAAATGGGCTGGATCTTGCTCCAAGCACCAAGTATACTCGCTTAAGCCATGGGAGAAGAAACAAAGGATGTCCTTTCAAGGAATTGCCCAGAATGCCAGCTGGGGGAGGAGACAAGTGGGGTGGACCATCCTGGGTGGCCCCACCCCATGAAAGACATTTTCTGACTAGAAATGGGGCTCACATGTATGACACACAGTACTGGGCAGCCAAGTCTCTCTCCTTAGAACCACTCTGACTCCAGTCACTTGCCCAGCCACCTTCTATTGATAGTCCAATTCCCCAAATCTAATTCCTTCTGCAGAGGGCAGTGGCCCCCACATGCAAGTCATCTTGACAGAGTTACCATGAAGTAACTACTAATAAAAGGGAATAGTGGTGATTGCTATTGAAGACAATGTTGGCTAATGGGCTCTAAAGCATGACTTGGTCTTCCCAGGCCTGTGTGCAGGGGAGGGTCTCTCCCCTGAGGGGAACCCCCAGAATAGATGTTTATGGGCTTATACCTGCTCTCCACAGAGGTAGAATGAAATGGAGCTGCCTTTTTTGTGTCAACATTAACTTGATTCCAGTGGTATGCTATGTGTAAGTGAAAAGAGCCTCAGGCAAGGTCTCAAAGCTGCTTAAATGTCACTCACTACCTGCTGGAATGCAGAAGGACACTGTTGTCACAGAGACTCTGCCTCTGTTCAGTGACAGCTGGCAGACTCATCCAACTGGCTCACATGTAGCCTGGCTCCAGCTTGACCATGGCAACCAAAAGGGAAGACAAAGTCGCTGCTGTTTGCTTGGCCCTTCCCACAGGTAACTGAAACAGAACCCTTTTAAACAAGTTCTCCATATCTATGGGACAGAAATCAGAAGAGAGGCTGCTGGCAGAACAGAGAGGGAGGGGGAGTTGGTTGAGAAGAGACATGAAGTGATGGAAATGTTTCCAGAGCAATGTGAGTGTCTGCATCAACCTGTGCAGTTAGGGTCTGTGCATTTCACTGCAGGTCAATTATACTTTCATTATAAAAAGCTATTCTATTTCTCATACAAAAGGCCAAGAGAGGGGCAATTCTAACACTCCTCACCTCCAACCTATCCTTCTGGTACCAAGTGAAAAGGGGCAGCCCAGAAGTTCCATTCCTGGCTCTGTGTGCAGTGGCTGATCACACCCAGAATTTGGAATGCAAATGCCTGCATCTGATGCCCTGCCCAAGGCCCACCAAGCCTGTGACGTTCAAAAACGTCCCTGATCTCTCTGAGGCTCTGTTTCTTCATCTGTGAAATAGAGGGTAGCGATCCTTGCCTGCCCTAAAAGACCACTGCAGGAAACAAAAAAATAAAATAAAATAAGGTTTTTATAAACTGGGAAGAGCTGCAGGAATACAGATTGTACACCATCTCAAAAAGATCATCATTTTTTAGACACATGCCTGAAATTGACAAGTTCCTCGGTGTGGTGTTAAAATTCCAATAGGAAAATCTGCTATGAAAACCTCCATAAACAAGATATTATTAAATAATCATAAATAGTGGTATGAATTTTACTTCACAGCACCCAGGTGTGAAATAATGTTATATCTCTTTATTTCTTTAATCATATGATCTATTTTAAACCTCCATTGGTCTGAAAGGGAAACAGTTCATATTCAATCAGTTAAAGGGTACCCCAATCAATTTCAAGCATAGACATTGCCATCTGATATTCTCAGATTAATTATGCTCTGCAGGACTAGAAAATACACATTCATTATTCTTCTCATCACCATCCCTGTAATGAGGATGGTAAAGACAATGGATGGTAAAGACATGTGTGGGTGTGTGGGTGTAAACATAACACATATAAAACATATACACATACATATATAAACATAATGTGTAAGCATTACATTAGCAACAACTCCTTCAGCATCTAGAGCCCTCCAACCTATAGGTTACAGTACAACTGGTGGGGAGAGGTAGACTTAATGGATGTGACTACTGTCAAGAAACTTGTGAGGGAAGAGAAAAACCCTCTCCATTATTGTAGACAAACAAAAATGCTCTCAAGTTGAGTGTGATGAGGGGGCTCAAAAGCATGACATAAACAACTCTTTCTTTTTTCTGAGACAGAGTCTAGCTCTTGTCACCAACGCTGAAGTGCAGCGATGGCATCTTAGCTCACTGCAACCTCAGCCTCCTGGGCTCAAGTAACTCTCATGCCTCAGTCTCCTGAGAAGCTGGGATTACAGGTGTCTGCCACCACGCCCAGCTAATTTTTGTATTTGTAGTAAAGATGGAGTTTCAGCATTTTGGCCAGGCTGATCTTAAACTCCTGACCTCAGGTGATCTGCCTGCCTCAGCCTCCCAAAGTGCTGAGACTACAGGCGTGAGCCACCATGCCCGGCCAAACAACTCTTAAAGTAACTTGAATTGAGAGCTGTTTTCATTCATTGGAACAGCTGCCAATGTGAAAAAGAAGCAGAGCAATGTTGGGTTTTGTTGGAAGATATTTCCAACAAAACTGAGCAGCAATGAAATAGGTTCTTTGCAAGGGTGATAGAAGTTCTTCAACACTGTAGAGCTTCAAGAAGACTGTGATAAGATAATATAATTTGGACTAGAGTTCGTCTACCTTCAGTGCTAATTGTTGATCATTTTGACACTAAAGAAGAGACTCATTTGACAAAATGTCTCTTCTTGGCATTACCAGGTATGTGTAAGAGTAAATTGCCCTGAGATAGAGAAACAAAAGCACAGAGGAGCCTTACAATGGGCCAGCAGATAGGATTTAGGCTGTTCTGGATGGACCAGTGCTCCCACTGGGAGTGTGCCTGGCCAACTCAGGCAAAGTATCTTAAGAGGTTGTGGTTACGTGGGCCCAAGCTGAGCTGTTGTCAGTATCCAAAGAGTCCAGTCTGGTGATCTGAAGAACAACAACAGGAGACTCTGGACAGCAGACAGGGTCTATCCCTGATCTGAGATTCAAAATAAAGTTACAGTTATAGCCAGGAGTAAGCATGCTAATAAGAAACCCAAGCAATGGTCTTTAACTGTTTCATATTCCATATCCCTTTGAGAGTCTATGAAAATTACAACCCCTTTCTGCAGGAAAAAACGCACATTTGCACAAACATACATCATCGTGCCTATAGTTGCAAAGGCTCCTTGGAACCCCATGTAGTCCATTCAAGAACTACAGGTTCAGAACACCATGCACCATCAATAATCGTTACTGATGTTGATGATGATAGATTGGCTTTCTTGTATGAATGAGTGCCCAAAGCCTGATAAATGAACATTGTGGTTTTAATCCAGAAAATTCTAAAGTAGGAAGAAGTCGTAACCTATTTGTCCCTCTCTCTAGTACCCTTCTGCCCGATGGAAGAACTTAGGGAGGCCGGAGAAGAAGTAGGGATATCTCAAAATAGCTCTTCTGTGCTCCTAAAGGAAATCAGTCATGGCTGAACTCCATGACTCACAAGAACAATCCAAAGATCAGTACACAAAAATATTTTCAATAAACTACTCATAACCACAGTCAGGCTGACTGTTCCCATCTCCAATTTAATTCCTTCTTTAGGCTGGCCCATGACTGCTGTGCCCAAACAGGCCCACAGAGAGTACTTGCTCCATGATCTTCTGTTAAAATGTCTTTGCTTGGCATCTAAACCAATTTAATGTTCTTACATAAAAAGTGGTAGACATGAAGTGTTAGTTATCTGTTTTGCTGCGTAACAAATTACCTCAAAACTTAGCAGCTTAAAACAACAAATATTAATTATTTAATTAATTTGGGCACAGCTTAGCCAGATGCCTGTATCCCAAGGTGATTCACAAGGCTATGATCGAGGCGCTGACCAGAGCTGTAGTCTCCTGTGAGGGTTTAACTAAGGGATGATTGATTTCTAAGCTCCTCAGATAGTTGGTAAAATTCAGTTCCTCACAGTCTTCTGGACGGAACACCTCACTTCTTCACTGGCTGTTGGCTGGGCAGAGGACTCCTTCAGTTGCTTGCCACATGGGTCTCTCTATCATGTTGCTCACAGTGTGGCAACTAGCTTCCCTCAGAGCAAACAAGCAAGAGAATGAAAAAGAGCAAGCAAGATGGACGTCACAATCTTTCATAGCCTAATCTCAGAAGCGGCATCCCGTTTCTTCTGATGTATTATATCCATTAGAAATGAGTCATTAACATTGACCTCACATCCCAGGGGAGGGGATTACATGAAAGCATGAGTATCAGGAGTGGAGAATCATGGGGAGCCCTCTTAGAGATGGCCTATCACATGTGGATTCAAATCCCGGCTCTGCCACTTATTGTAGGACCTCAGACAAGCAACAGCCTCTCTCAGCCTTGATTTTCTCCTCTGTGAAGCTAGAGTAATAATGCCTAATTTGCAAAGTTGTGATGAAAATTAAAGCTAATAAATATAACTCTTACAACTCAACAACAAAAAATGACAACTCAATTTAAAAACGGTCAAAGCACTTGAATAAGCATTTCTCCGAAGAAGATACACAAATGGCCAATAAGCACATGAAAAGATGCTCAACATCATTAGTCATTAGAGAAATGCAGATCAAAGCCACAGAGATACCACTTCATAACTATTAGGATGACTGTTGCTTTAAAAAGGAAACAATAAGGAAAAACAAATGTTTGTGAGGATGTGGAAAAAATGGAAGTTTGTGCATTGTTGGTGGTGATATAAATCGTATAGCCCTGTGGAAAACAGTTTGGCTATTTCTCAAAACATGACCCGGCAACTGTACTGCTAGGTATATAGCAAAAAGAATTGAAAACAAAGACTTGAACAGATACTTATAAGCCAATGTTGATAGCAACATTATTCACAACAGCCGAAGATGATGCTATGGTCTGAATATGTTTCCCAAAGTTCATGTGTTAGAAACGTAATCTCCAGTGCAACAATGTTGAGAGGTGGGATCTTTAGAGATGATTAGGTTACCAGGGCTCGGACTTTATGAATGAATTAATGCTATTTTGCAGAGTGAGTTATCTAGAGAGTAGGTTACTGAAAAAAGAATTAGGCCCTCTTCCTCTCTCTAAGTGAAATAAATCAGACACATAAGGACAAATATTGTATGATTTCACTTATATGAAACATCTAGAATAGACAAATTCACAGAGATTGAAAGTATATGAGAGGTTACCATGGACTGGGAGAAGGGAATAATGGGGAGTTATTGTATATTGGATACAGAATTTCTCTTTGAGATGGTGAATTGATTTTGGAAATTGTGACGGTTGTATAACATGGTGAATTTAATGTCATTGAATGAACACTTTAAAACGACGAAAATGGCAGATTTTAAGTTATATATGTTTTACTATAATTTTAAAAAATAATGAATATTGCAGATGCTCAACAAACAATCATACCATCAGCAGAAACCCATGAAGGCAATAGTTTAAATGCCTTGGACTGTGTGGCCTTGCCAGATATGGGATGTTAAAGATATCGTGGAGAGGATGAGGGAGGTCAAATTTTCTTCCACCAATAGTTTCTTTCTTTCTTGACATTTCTAGGATACCACATTTTCCATAAACACCTAACTCTAATCTGAGAAGAAACATGGGTGAGATTACTATATTCCCTATCATAGTTTGGGAAATACATGCTTATAGTTTCAGATAAAACTTACACAAAAGCAAATTTTGCCTTTTTAGCTCATCTCTTTTTCACCTCAGTTCCCCTCAAAATTTGGTGTGATCTCACAAAATGTTTTAAAATTGCTCAGCTGTTCTTCTATGATGGCTACTCTACACTAGCAGCTCTGGCCTTGAAGCCAAGTACCCTGGAGCTTGGAGCCCAGCTCTGAAGCTTCCTGAGAGAGTGATCATGAGCTGGTTAACTAATCTCTCTATACGTCCATTTCTTCTCTGCAAAAGAAGGATAACAATGCCTGGCTCTTAGGATATTGTAAGGTATAAATGAAATAATGCATATAAAAGATTTAGAAGTGGCCTGGTACATATCAAAGTGAGCAACAAGTGGCAGCTAATATGATTTTAGAGCACTATCAATCACTTATCAAAGCTCATAAATATCTGTGGAACTTAAAACGAGAGAAGAATTATTTAACTTTAGTTTCCAAGTATCTGGTGAATAAAATATATCATTTACCATATCTTCATTCAAACGTTTAATGTATGCTTCCTGTGTGAATGCCATCCTACTTACGCAGTCTTGCTTCGTTCCTGTGATAGTGAGGGCAGGGTCGGGAGGTGTGAATTGGATAATAGCCATGATTGAAGTCACTGTGAGGACTGGATGAAATTCCTAGAGCAATTAAAATCTTCCCGGTTCATTCTAGTGTCCAGTTCACCTTATATTATAAACAGTTTTGAAAAGTCAATGTCTTTAAATAGAGCACAGTGATCCCGAGAATAAATAAAGAAGCATAGTCAAGACTAGACTTACAAAGACCAAGACTGTTCTATCACTCCTGGGTAAGAAATAAGACTCATCTGTGTTGTGTGTAGGACAATCCATTTGTGCTAGTTTAGTATAGTTAGACTAGAAGGAAAAGGAACACCTGTTCCAATGTTGTGACAAATCAACAGGTAGCCTTTTCCTTAAGATTATAAAGAAATAGCAAAAGAAAGTTGCAAATATGAACATGTGAATTCACCTAGGTTCTGAGGGCCTGCCATGAGTCTTTCCACCTTGGTTTAAATGTTTTCTACAGGAATAATTTGAAATTGTTTTAAAACATGTATTGTGGTAGCCAGTTTCTTGTGCTGATTGCTTCATATTAGCTTATTGCAATCAAATCATTGCTTTTCTTTTAAAATCTTCTAATACACTATCCATTATTCCTCCCACCAAAGTATTCTGAATTAAAGACATTTGACAATACTTACCCTAACTTTTTAATTCCTTCTCCTCAGAATGCAAAATATATCTTCTTATACCATAGAGAAAATCTTCTTTTAATTCATTCATACAATGAATTCAATAAATATTTGTTTATGCAACCTATAGCTATTGAGTGCCAAGGAGAAAAGAGTGATATATTCTCCCTCCACCATCCCTCTTAATAAGTATAGAGGTAATAATAATGAAGGAGGAATGATCATCAAGTTCCCACCTGAATTCCAGTGATAGGCAACTGACTATTTTTGAGAGTTCAAACTCAGTGTTGACAACCTTATTAGAAAGTTATTTCTAGTAACTTCACTGAGCTGAGTATAGAAGAGGCTTGGTTCTAATATAACATCTGGTATATGTTGCCCTGTCAGGCAAAAATCAAAAACATTGCCAAGGTCATCCCAATTCAAATGTAGAAGAGATATACTTTGGCACAGAGGCAGAATTCTCTACAGTTTTCTCCTGGCTCCAGCTGCCTTTCCATTCCCTTGAGACTTCAGTGTCTCTATACTAATAACATGGATTTCCAATATAACTAAACTTAACAATTTATACTTCTTCATTTTGGACTGAAGCATTGAGAAAGGGACAACCACAGTCTCTTAAAAAACCGATTCAAACTCATATTTTACAGTAAGCTAATAATTGTCAAGCATAAGTTAACAACCTAAAGATGAGTAACCAGAGAAAAATTACTGAACCTTTATAAAGTCTCTGCAATTAAAAAGAAAGAAATTTGCATCCAATTTTAACATGCCAAAGCAAGGTCCGACCAGACTGATTTTCCTACAGATAACAGCTATAAACTTTGCACAAAATATAAGAAGTAAACTATCTGAAAGCCCTGGACAGTGAACAAAAGCAGGTAGATTCTGGAAGAGTATTAAAACTTGTAAAAAATGAATAGGCCCATGATGAATTTCCCATTTTTCAAATGGTATTGAGCAAGCTGCAGTCAACAACTGAAGGCAAGCTGTAATCAGCAGCTGCTGAAAGTGGCTAAAACTACTAGAGAATCATAATCCATCTGGTCTGAGGAATGAGAGGACGGTCCTGGGGAAATCACAGCCACTGAAAATTAAGGAATGAATCCCAGAAAAGCAGTCAGAAAGGGGAAGCTCTAAATGCTGTGTATAAATTTTGCCTAAATCTCTGGTTGATTCCTGAACCATACCTCTGTGGAGCAAATTCCAACTAAAGACAAATGAACTGAGATTTGAGTTCCTACCTAAAAAGCAAAGTTGCATCTTGAGGATGCCACCAGTTCAATTGCCTAATAAAACAATGCAAGTGAAATAAATCTTTGAAAGAATACAGCAGAATCCACACCTACCATTCACAATGTCCAGAATAAAATGCAAAATTACTCAACATACAAAGAATGAGAAAAGTTGACTTGTTCTCAAGAGAAAAAGAAATCAATGGAGGCCAACCCCAAGAAGACCTAAGTGTTGGATTAGCAACTGTTATAACTATACTTGATGAGGTAAAGAAAAACAATTGCAATGAATGAAACAATAGGAAATCTCAGCAGAGAAGTAAGAACAATATTTTAAAAACCAAATGTAAACTCAAGAACTAAAAAAGTAAACATTTTAAAAATTTACTGCATGGACTTAATGGAATTGAGAGGACAAATTAAACAACTCTTTAACTTGAGATAGGTTAATAGAAATTTTCCAATCTGAAAAAATAAAAATAAGAAAAAAATTGAAAAAAATGAACAGATTTCCAGAAACCCATAGGACAATATCAAATGACCTAACATACATGCAGTTGAAATCTTTAAAGGAAAAAGTATGAAAACGAGGCATTAAAATTTTGAAAAATGGCCAAAAATTTCCCAATTTTGGTGAAAAACATAAATTCACAATTGCACCTTAGGAAATCCAATTATAAGCAGAATAAATACAAACAAAGCCATACCTAGCAGCATCATGGTCAAACTGCTGAACACCAAAGATGAAGAGAGAATCATTTTAAAGTTCCAAAAGAAAAAATATAAACTCAGGATTCTATATTCAGCAAAAGTATCCTTCAAGAAAGAAAGAAAATTAAAATAATTTATTTCCAGCAGACGTGCACTATAAGAAAGTATAAAGGGAGTTCTTCCTGTTGAAGGAAAATGAAACCAAAATTTTTTTTTTAGTCGTACGAAACACAGTTTTTTCTTTTTTTCCAACTTTTATTTTAGGCTGGAACATGTGCAGATATGTTATATAGGTAAATCATATGTCACAGGAGTTTGATGTACAGACAATTGTCACTTCAGTAATCAGCATAATATCCAATAGGTAGTTTTTTCATCCTCACCCACCTCCCGCCCTCCACCCTTACGTAGGTTCTGGTGTCTATTTTTTCCTTCTTTGTGTCCATGTGTAGTCAATGTTTATATCCCACTTATAAGAAAGAGCATGCAGCATTTGGTTTACTGTTCCTGCATTAATTTACTTAGGATAATGGCCTCCAGTTCCATCCACGTTTCTGCAAAGAACATAAGCTCATTCTTTTTTATGGCTGCATATTATTCCATGGTGTATATGTGCCACATTTCCTTTATCCAGTCCACAATTAATGGGCATCTAGATGGATTCCATGTCTTTGCTATTGTGAATAGTGCTGCAATGAAAATACTCATACGTATGTCTTTACAGTAGAGCAATTTATATTCCTTTGAATATATACCCAGTAATAAGATTACTGGGTCAAATGGTAGTTCTATTTTAAGCTCCTTAAGAAATCTCCAGACTGCTTTCCATAATGACTGAACTAATTTACATTCCCACCAGCAGTATGTAAGCATTCTCTTTTCTCTGCAACCTCTCCAGCATCTGTTACTTTTTGACTTTTTAGTAATAGCCATTCTGACTGGTATGAGATGGTATCTCACTGTGATTTTGATTTGTATTTACCTAATGATTAGTGATACTAAGTATTTTTTAATATGCTTTTTGCCCACTTGTATATCTTCTTTCAGCAAGTATCTGTTCATGTCCTTTGTCCATTTTTCAGTGGGTTTGTTTTTTGCTTGATGATTTATGAAGCAAAATCTTAAGGAAGGAATGAAGCACATCAGAAATGGCAAATGTCTGATAAATATATAGGACTATTTATTCCTCTTAATTTCTTTAGACTACATGTAACTGCTTAAAGTAAAAATAATAACAATATTTTACTAGGGTTTATAAAATGTATAGATGTAATACATATAATAACTAAAAAAGGAGAGGGGAATAAATACCTACATAGTTAAAAGAGTTCTACATTTCATGTGACAATATTAATTCTAAACAGGCAATGAAAAATTACAGGTTTATATTATAAACCCTATAGCATCCATGAAAATATAATATGAAGAGATACAACTAAAAAACTATTTGATCAACTTAAATGTAATTCTAAAAATATACAAACAATCCAAAAAAAAAAAAAAAGACCAGTCTAACAGAGAAAAAATGGTCCTCTTTGAAATGTTCCAGATTCTTTTGTACTTCTCAAGAAAGAAAATTCTATCTTTGAAACTAAAAGCAATAATACAGAGAAATCAATGTAAAAGAAGAAAAGACTTCAGGGAGAATTAAAAGAGGCAAATAATTATTGTGATCATTAAAAACAGTCATAAAACAAATAACAACAGATTAAATACTGCAAAAAAACCTGAAAGACAAAATTGAAAACACTGAAATTAGAGAAAACAGAAAGGGCAATAACATTTGCAAGGGGCCTGGGGATGGTACAAGAGGACAAATCTGAGAAATCTTACCTAGGAATAATAAGGATCCTGGAAAGCAGGACTGGGCGGAGGGACAAGTTGAGCTGTGATGCATCTCACTGTCTGCTTCACAGGGAGTGCTATCTACAATATCTTAAGATTAAAAATAATTGCTATAGATCTTTTGTAAAAGTAAAAGTAATGCCACAGGTAACTCTTTCGTCAGAAAGGTGATAAATAATCTGAAAGTAATAACAAAAGTAATCTGTTTATAAAATCTCAGATTTTATTAATGAAATCCAGAACTTGGGAGAGGAAATAGGAAGGAAATAAATGAGTGATTAATTTCTCATCCAATGCCAAGATAGTGAATACATAACTATTTCTTTCTAAATCAAGCTATAAGACACAAGCTATAAAATAATATATTTGACTCTGACAGCAAAAACAAACTAAAAGGAAACTTTAGGTGTCACTGAACTTCAGAAAGTTATTTATTCAAAAAAAACTATTTCATCTAAAAATATGTCTTTGAAGTTGAGAAAAACGATTTAAGAAAAAACATGAAGGGGTTTAAGTGATTGTGTGAAGAATCTTTCAACATGTGCTTCTTAATGGGCACAAGTTTATGTTTCCAAGAAGTAATACTTCATCAACTGTCTTTAAGTATCTGAAGATACTACTAAGCCTAAACAACAACAGAAATATGGGTTTATTTTTAAAAAGTACTAAGTTTGAAACCATGGAGGAGACAAATAGGGACAAGCTGCTATGAAAGAGAAAATAACCTATAAAAAAGACAAATTAGTTTCCAAGGTGAAAACTAAATACATCACAGGAATATGATTAAATTTAGTAATTATGACAAGCCTAAAGAAAGTATACATGAACACCAAACATTAGTTGCTCCTCTTCGTCTTTCTGAATTATCTGAAATTCTGCTTTATTATTTCAGAAAATACTGCTTTTTCATTTCCATCAATTGCTCATATCGTGCAATGCAATTGACTTCATTTTCATAGCATAAATTTCTTACATGTACTTTCAGTTTTCTCTGAGTTTCTAATTGCATTTCTTTGCTGTTGTTGCTGGTGATACTTTTCCTTTATAGAGATTTGCTGTTGTTTTTGTTGTTTTCACCTTCCTCTCACCAATAGTATACCTTGTACTTGCAGGTTCTTAACAACTCATTATACATCTGCCTTCTCTTTGAAGACATTCTTCATGACATTTCTTGTTTTATGTTATAATCTGGACTGCTTAATTTTAGGCCTTCTAATCAATTGTTACACTAGAATTTCTTTTTATCTCATTCAGAGATTAGTTCCAATAGCAATTAACTCTCATAATGAGGGAAAGAATAAGTCAGTCAAAACTGACTTAGAACTGACACAGATATTAAATTGTCAGGGAAGGACACTGACATCATTATTATTACTGTATCCTTTATATTTAAAAAATTCCGTAGGGGCATGCAAAAGAAAAAAAAAAACATTGAATTTTTAGACATGAAAATCGTGATATACACTGTGATTTGAATGTGTTCCCCAAAGTTTGTGAATTGGAAATTTAATCCCCGATGCAACAGTGTTAAGAGGTAGGCCAGGCATAGTGGCTCACACCTGTAATCCCAGCACTTTGGGAGGCCGAGGCGGGCGGATCATGAGGTCAAGAGATCGAGACCATCCTGGCCAACATGGTGAAACCCTGTCTCTACTAAAAATACAAAAATTAGCTGAGCGTGGTGGTGCACACCTGTAGTCCCAGCTACTCAGGAGGCTGAGGCAGGAGAATTGCTTGAACCTGGGAGGCGGAGAGTGCAGTGAGCTCAGATCATGCCATTGCACTCCAGCCTGGCGCCTGGCAACGGAACAAGACTCTGTCTCAAAAAAAAAAAGAAAAAAGAAAAAAAGAGGTGGGACTTTTAAGAGCTAATTAGGTCATGAGGGCTCTGTTCTCATGAATGGATTAATGTTTCTATCACCAGAGTGGGTTAGCTATCTTGAAAGTGGTTTAATTATAAAAGCAAGTTTAGCCTCCTCTTGATCTTGCCCTCCCTTCCGCCTGTGCCATGAGATGACATGGCACGAAGGTCTTTGCCAGATGCTTGTGCCACACTCTTGGACTTCCCAGACTCCAGAACTGTGAGCCTATGAAATTTGAGCCTATGAAACTGTGAGAATATGAAATTTTCTTTGAGATCCATCTGACAAAAGATATAAAAGACCGGTATTCTAAAAACTAAAAAGCGTTGCTGAAAAAGCACTGTGAGCCAAACAAACTTCTATTCATTATAAATTGTCCAGTCTCAGGTATTCTGTCATAGCAGCACAGAATGGACCAAGACAATATGGGAGATGAAAATGTTGTTGGATGGGATTAATGGCGTATTAGACATCATAGAAGAAAATATTAGTGAATTCACATGAAAACAAAAACTATCAAAAATGAAACTGTAAGAATTTTTAAATTCTGTATAGCACGTATAATACAGAATTTTTAAATTCTGTATAGCATGCTGGGCATGGTGGTTCACATTCATAAACCCAGTGCTTTGGGAGGTTGAAATGAGAGTATCACTTGAGGCCAGGAGCACAAGCCAGCTTAGGCCACATAATGAGACACTGTCTTTACAAAAAATATATTTTTTCAATTAGCTTGGCATGGTGGCGTACACCTGTATAGTCCCAGCTACTTGAGAGGCTGAGGTGGGAGGATCACTTGAGCCCAGGAGTTTAAGGCTGCAATAAGGTATGATCATGCCACTATATTTTGACCTGGGAAACAGAGCAAGACTTTGCCTCTAAAAACACAAAAAACATATTTATATGTTTTATAAATAAAGTGTAGATGTATGTATATATTTATTTCTCTATAGATATTTATCTATAGCTACAGAGGGACTGAGAAATAAAAGCTAGCCAATTAGAAAGAAATAAAACTGTCATAATTTTCAGATGACATGGTAATCTATGTATAAAATCTACACCAAAAAATCTACCCAAAAAATCCTACCATAACTGAATAAGTAAGTTGCAGAACATGAGGTGAATCTATTAAAAGCAATTGTGTTTCTATATACTATCAACAAGCAATTGGAAAGTGAAATTATAAAACAGGCTGAGTGTAATGGCTCACACCTGTTATCCCAGCACTTTGGGAGGCTGAGATGGACAGATAGCTGGACCTCAGGACTTCAAGACTAGCCTGGGCAACATGGCAAGACCTCTTATCTACAAAAAAAAACCCTTTTTTTAATTGGCCAAGTGCACCTATAGTCTTAGCCACTCAGGATGCTTAAGCCAGGGGATTGCTGAAACCAAGGAGTTTGAAGTTACAGTGAGTTGTGATCGTGCCACTGCACTCTACCTGGACAACAGAGCAAGAATTTGTCTTTAAAAAAATAAAAAGTAAAAGACTATTAAGTGCATAAAAAGACAGACATAGGCTGGATAAAATATATTTACAAAGCTTATATTAGATAAAAGACTTGTATATAAAAAAAAAGACTTGTATTTAGAATGTACACTGGACTCTCAAAACTCAATAACAAGAAAACAAACATCCAATACAAAACGGGGAAAGGATTTGAATAGATACTACACTAACACAAAGACATGGAGACGGCAAACAAGCACAAGAAAAGATGCCCAACATCATTATTCATTACAGAAACGCAAGTTAAAACCACAAGACATATGTCATGTCTATTAATATGACTAAAATTTAAAAGACTGGCCATACACGTGTAAACCATACAAGGTTCAGTAAGGATGTAGAGCTGGAACTTCTAAATTAGTATAGCCGCTTTAGAAAACTGTGTGGTACTGGTTTATGCCTGTCACAGGACCCAGTCGTTCCACGCCTCAGTATTTACTCACAAGAAAAGAAGCATATATCCAACTAGGCATGATGATGTGAGTCTGTGTTCCCAGCTGCTCGGGAGGCTGAGGCAGGAGGATTGTTTGAGCCCAGGAGCTGAAGGATTCAATTAGCTATGATCATGCCATTTCACTTAAGCCTGGGTGACAGAGTCAGACTCTGTCTCTAAAAAATAAAAATGAAAAAGTAGAAATAAAATAAAACAAAAAGAAGCATACATCCACACAAAGATGTGTGTGTGTGTGTTCATAGCTGCTTTATTTGTAATAACCCAAAACTGGAAATTGATAAATAATGGGATGCTACTTAACATTAAATAAAATGACTATTGATACAAACAACATGAATGTATACGAAATAACGAGGCTGAGTGAACAACAAAAACAGAGTACATAACACATGATTCTATTTAAATAAAATAACAATGCAAACTAATTTATAGTTACAGGAAGCTAATCAGTCTTTTACCTGCAGAAGAGGAGATAAAGGGGTAGTTAGGAGGGATTACCAATGGGCACAAGGAGACTTTTGGGAATGATTAATATGTTCATTATCTTGATTGCAGTGATGATTCCAAGTGTGCACAAACATACCAAACAGTATCAAATTGCTTATTTTAAATATTTACAGCTTATGGTTTGTGCAATTTACCTCAACTAAAAAGAATTTCTAGGGGTAATTATGATATGCATTTAGCATGACAGTCACTGCATTAGTCCTATGTTATGGATATCAATCCCTCTGCCAACGTGGCCATCCTGCTCAAAATGTGCTCTTGTTGCACAAAGACTTTCCAAAGGTTACCTAGACAGTCTTGAGTACAACAGGGATATTCCTTCCTTGGTTTTGCATACGTTTGTTTATAGAGCCTAAAGTGGCACAGCTTGGAAGTTTTGTGGATGTCTCCTTTGTTTTAACTAGACTGTGAGTTTTAAGCTTACGATCCAATCAACCGTTCTCTGCCTCAGTCTTAGTCCCACAGTATTGTCAAGCCAGATCTCCCCAACTTCTTCTTATGTAAATGGATGTTTTATATGTGAATAAGGTACTTTATAATTTTAAAGTGTCTTATAATATTATAAATATAAATGCTTTAATATTTAACCTTTTGGAATCGTAATTGCACTATTCAAGGCGGCAATATACCGGCTATGCGTTCCCACTTCAAATGAACTTTAAACCTAAAAATAAAATTATATAGATGCTCGATCACAAGGCCAATAACTTTTAAAAGTCAATTTATGTCTTATTGTCTCTATTTGCCATTTTCCGTAGTTACATAAATAATAAAGAGTACTGTGGAATTTAGTTGCTTTGCTTAGCTAAATGTGAATAATAGAAATATTTTCATAATTTTATACATTTTACTATGTGATTTCAGACATTTAACATTTTCTCATTTTGATATTCACACTTCTGCCAGGGTATGTCAGTCATCCTTGGACATGCATAGTGAGTCAGTACAATGTCACCTAGACATCCCTTACCTGGACTAGGGCTGAATGTACCTAGCCTCAATTTTATGGAGATTTTTTTTAAGTATCTCCCAGTTGTTGAAAATAAGGCAAAGCAAAACAAAAATAACTTACAGGAAATTACACTCTCCTCTTTAGAATTCAGGTACTCTATCTCAAGAAAATGTTTTACTGATATTTAGTAGCAGATTAATACCCCCTCAATGGCTTCCCTCTTCATCCACCTTTATTCTGCTCCTCCCGTTCCCCGCAAGGCCTAAAGTACTTGACAAGCCTCTGGCTCAGCCTCAAGTGGTTCCTTTTGAAAGAAAATCACTGATGAGTAGATTAGAACTGATTGGAGATACCTGCCTGGGGGAATTTCCTATGAATTGAGAGCAGACAAGCTTCGCTAAATCTGGAGAAAGTTGTTTTTCCTTCACTCTTGATGACTAAGAAAAGCAGAATTTTCTCTGAACGTCAGTGACAAATGGCTTGACAGCAAGAGGCTTTGTTTTACTTAAGTGGTTTCAAAAAAAAAAAAATCTTTGCAAGATGCCCAAGACCATGTCAGTGTTTCCCATGGAAGGAAGCAACGGTAGGAAGGGATGCAAGCCAAGACAGCATACTTGCATTCAAAGTAACAGAAAAAGGCAGGTATCAAGTCCAAGTTCATCGTGTGAAAAGCTAATGACAGAATGTACCACAGTTTTGTAAGATCAGAAAAGTTGGCATGCCCAACACATCTAGAGATGTTGAGGACAGAAACTTTAATGGAATCAGAATTTGGGGCACCCACAGTGGTTCACACTTGTAATCCCAGCCTTTGGGAGGCGGAGGTGGGCAGATCACTTGAGGTCAAGAGTTCAAGACAAGCTTGGCCATCATGATGAAACCCCATCTCTATTAAAAATACAAAAATTAGCCAGGCATGGTGGTGCACGCTTGTAACCCCAGCTACTTTGAGGGCTGAGGCAGGAGGATCACCTGAACCTAGGAGGCCGAGGTTGCAGTGAGTGGAGATCATGCCGCTGCACTCCAGCCTGGGTGACAGACGGAGACTCCGTCTCAAAAAAACAGAAAGAAACAAACAAAAAATGGATTCAGGATTCAGAGGGTCCTGCTATGGTGTGCCTTCTGAAACACAGCTAGACAAAACCACCAGTTGGATGGAAACAGAATGAGGAAACTCAATCTAAAACATTGACTTACAAGACTACAAAAATCACATTTGCTGTGTTATTTAAGGATATCATTTAGGGTATGCTATCACAGTCCCAGAGGGAAGCAGGGATAGAAACCGATTGACACCTTGACAATATTTTATGAATTAAAAATCAGAACACATGATCAGACAGATGTGAATTTATTTATAGGATAGAATATTTTAAATTAGAACTGACCAAGAGCGCAGAATGTATAACGACAAAGGAATAGTGAAACAAGAAAATCTAAGTTATATCTACTCAGTGAATGAACATCACCAAAAAAAGCCAAATAAAACTATGTTTCATATTTTCAAACTACATGTGTATGCTCATGCACACTCAAAAATGTTAATAAATGAAAATTAAGATGTTTATTTCAATATTTCCTTTTCTAGAATTCGATATTCCATTCCTCTATGTTGTTAATGTAAGAAGGAATCTAAGTCCCATTATTAAATGCACAAAAAACCCCAAGAAGGAGAGATGAGAAAAAAATATGGTTGGAATGCAAGGAAGATATGTCATCTCCTCCTCTTCCTCCCTCTCCCTCCATCCATAGGAGGTGGTCATATGCAGTAGAGGTGCTCTGGGTCTGCAGAGTGGGTGAAATAGAAGTCCAGTATAGCCCCAGTTGACTCAGGAACTCCTCTGAGAAGCAGGGAGCGGGAGCTGTCCAGACTTTAAGAGCAGCCCTTATTTAGTCAGGTCAGCCACTGTCTCTGACCACATGAATAAGCCTTAACTGCATGCTTGCCTCTATTTCTCATCTCCTTCCAGTTGTTGTACAGCTGACAACTGTAAGGAATTTAGCACAGTATTTTTCAAACTATAGGTTATGGAAGTTTCTTTGTTGTTTTTCTAAATTTCCAATCCACCTATAGGGAAGATGAAGTGGGATAAAAGGGGTGCATAGGCCTAAAATTTAAATATTAAGTTCAACAGAAATAAAAGTATTTTGTCAAATCGCTATCAGTGTTTCTGATGCTTACTCTCAATTTTTGTATCTACCTTATCTCAGACCCAGTAACAAAGTTTGCTTATCAGCATCAATGGATAAACCACACTTTGAACCCTGGAGATTGTTCCATTGACAATTGGAATATGCAGATATAAAATGTCATTAGTCAACCTCAAGCTTTAGGTTTCGAAGCTCAATGAATATCTGTCATAAAATAGTCATCTGAGAGAGGTGAGTGCTGCATGAACCACTGAAGGCAAATGTAATCACCAATGGAACTGAGGCTGAAGCAAAGAAAAGGACAGAGAACAATGAGGAGATGAAGAGAAACGGATTTGGAGAAGCATAGAGAAAAATGTATCAAAATATATGACCTATTTCAGAAATAAAGACAAGCATTATCAAGGCATTGAGAAATTGACTATACAGACCCCAGCCAGACCATATATAAAAACAGAACTTTGGCCCACAGACCACAGCAGCCTACCCAGGAAACCAACCCCTTATCTACAATAAGCAACCCAGGAAGCCAACTTGCATCATTTCTCTGCTTAAACCTTAAAAGGGCTTCCATCCCACTTAGAATAAAATATAAACTCCTACACCATCTGGAATCTTCTCTACCCAGCTTCACCTTGTTCCACCTCTCTTGTCATCCACTATGCCCAGCAACACTGGCCTTTTCAAATGTGCCAATCTTGTTCCCATCTCAGGTCCTCTGCCCCAGCTGTTCCTTCTGCTAGGAATACTTTTCCCACTGACCTTTGCATGGTTGGCTGCCCATTGTCTTTCAGATATGAGCTTATCCATGACCTCTTCAGAGAAGCAAAGAAAGCACCAAGCCTACCATAGTCACCTACTCACTGCCACCCAATTATACCTCTCCACATAATGTGCACCATTATCTGAGACTTCCTCTTTTTATTTGGTTTTATTCTCCACCTCCCTGTACCGGAGCAGAGATCTATTGGTCATGTTTATTAACTGTATTCTCTAGGCCCAAAATAGGCCTGTCATAAAATCAACTCTCAGTAAGTATTTATTGAACAAAGGAATGCATAAACAAATGACTCATTGAATTGCCAGAGACTTTGGACTCTGGTAGGTAAAACCAATCTCCTTTATCATGCCCTAACTTTAACCTAGCTCCTATACACTGTGAGGCCCAAATCAATCCCCAGCTTCTCTGGAGAGTCTTCCTTTTCTGCTCGGATGATGTGCCTTTTCATTTTCCACATACACAATCCTGAGTGTTCAAGAGATTCGTTTGGATTTGATCAGACCTACCTTGGGGTCTCTTTTCTAGTCCTGTTAAACTCTTGCCTGCTTCTTAACTTAGGCATATGTTCATGTTCTATCCTCCCAAACACATTGCTTTGTACTTCCACAAACAGTACCATGAACATAGTGGAAACTCAATAACTAGTTGCTGAATAAATTTTTAAATGCATGTCAGTTATAATTAGTATAAATATTGCTAAGTTGTGCAGGGCAGAGCCAACAACAGAACGAAGTCAAAAGACACCTCAGAGCACTTCCTCAGGTTCTCATGGATTCCCTGCTGGGGCAAGCCCATGTTTTCCATTACCCATTTATTGGTTTGCTCTGTAAAAAAAAAAAAAAAAA
This sequence comes from Cebus imitator, assembly GCF_001604975.1. Classification (NCBI taxonomy): domain Eukaryota; kingdom Metazoa; phylum Chordata; class Mammalia; order Primates; family Cebidae; genus Cebus; species Cebus imitator. The sequence goes on along the minus strand of NW_016107472.1, from coordinate 50,513 downwards.
AAAAAAAAAATTTTTAAAAATAAAAATAAAAAAAAAAAAAAAAAAAAAAAAAAAAAAAAAAAAAAAAAAATTATTTTTTCTCCTTTTTCCTCTCTGAGATGCATTCTGTGCTCCAAAGGCAATAGTTATGCATGGACTGGGATAACATTCACTGAGGACATGCTTATAGGCCCAGTGGGCAGCCAGCCAGCAAATGCAGCTTGAATGACATATTTTTGCTTGGCAAAGAAAGAGCTGCTTCACCACCCCAGTGCTCAAATACCAGTTCACCTGGTTGGTAAAGGCTTCTTGCTATTTTATTGAAATTATACTCCTGCAAACTCATATATATATTAGTTGCTCCCCTAGAGTTTGGTTTGTAATACTGGCTCTATCTAAAGTATGTAAAAGAGCTAAAATTATGTTTTTATGAGTGAATTTTCAAAAAGAATCAGCAATTCCACAGGTTACTCCGGCTTTTTTCCCCATCTGCTGTGACAGCAGGTGTGATTTCACAAGCCCACTCCCATCAATCATCCTTTCCAACCTGTCTCTGATGCCTGACAAGGTGTTTATGTGCATAACATGGAAACCATCACTAGATCTTGCGAACAAATAAGGCTGCCTTTCAACAATACTTTGAAGGAAGACTTCCATGGAAACCTAGGTACTAGGTTTAGGGGTTCAGGTGAGGGAGCCATTCAATTGCCACAGTGCCACCTTCTTCCAGGAGTTGCAAACTCAAAGCCCTGCAGGGCAAGACAGGTATTATAAAGGTATGAAGTATCCTGGCGTCAAACAACAGGGGGTGGAGAAAACTGTGACCAAACTGAATAGTGCATGCTCTATCTAAAAACTATTTGCATTCACTTTACATAAAAATGGGCTGGCTAAATGTAAGTTTTCTACAGGCATAATGTGACCACCAATTTTCCATCTCTATGCCTTTATTAAGTCAGTTTCCTAGTCTGCAGCCCAAATACTTAAGTTTTTGAAAGGATCTTAGAATTCATAAAACCGTGGACAATTGGAGCTGGAAATGATCATAGAATTTATTTATTACAACTTCATCTTTTCCAAATACGGGGACTGAGGCTCAAAAGATTGATAAACCAGCCAAAGCATATGCAACAAGGATATAGCAGAGTTAAGACAAAACTAGTCTTCTGCTCCAGGTCTGATGGTCTTTCAGCTACTTGCCATTGCTTTTCCTAATGTGTTGGCTATAATCTTACTCTTGACATGTGCTTAATATAAATATCCCCTTTAAAGATCTACTGCACTGATATTAATAACAGTAAAATGATCAAATGATATGGACTGGATTAAAATGTTACATCAACTGAATATAAGAAAATTTAGTTATTAAAGATGATAACCATAATATAAAATGTGTATAAATATTATTTGTAACTACTTTACATAGGGAGCATGATTATGTTGAATTACCTAGTGTTATCTAATGTCTCATTTCATGCGTTTGGTCAGAATGAATAAGAGGCACAATCCATTTGCTTGAGCTACTTGCTATGGTTCTATTAAGTACCCTAATATGACTAGAACCTTATGAACATCAGCACTTTCATATAGCATCTTGAAAACATAAGAAACAGTTGGAGCCCGTTTAAGAGAAACATAGGGAAAATAAGATAGGAAAAAGGAGAAAATGGGCATTTCCAGGGATAGTGAAGCCATTCCAATGAAGCTGAGTTTTTGAACTCCCAAGAGTTCTAGTGATCTTAAACGCCCTTCTTAGATGGTCATATTTGTCCTTTTTCAAACCAACTACTTTGTAATAGTCTGTCATTTTGCTCTACTCCAGGAATGATATTTCAATCATAGCAATGCAGTAGGATATCTGAACATCAATGACAAGATTGCAAAGGAGCTGTGGAAGCAGCAAAAGCTTCATGGAATTCAAGATTATTGTCATTAACATACAAAGTTCTACAAGTCCTGTCTGCTGGGGAGAATTGAACTTTTGAGGATTAGACAATGTAACCTGCAGAAAATGGATTGCAGGCCAGGTGCTGTGGCTCACGCCTGTAATCCCAGCATAGGAGGCCGAGGCAGATGGACGGACCACGAGGTCAGGAAATTGAGACCATCCTGGATAACACAGTGAAACCCCATCTCTACTAAAAATACAAAAAATTAGCTGGACATGGTGGCATATGCCCGTAGTTCCAGCTACTTGGGAGGCTGAGGCAGGAGAATTGCTTGAACCCGGGAGGCAGAGGTTGCAGTGAGCCGAGATTGTGCCACTGCACTCCAGCCTGGGTGACAAAGCGGGACTCCATCTCAAAAAAAAAGAAAAAGAAAATGGGTTGCAGATACACTTTATACGTGCTGAACATCTTGGAAAACAAGATATGAAGATAAATCAGCTCCTTTGTGCTCTAGGGCAGAGATCAAATCATTATGAAGGCACTCACCCAAGAGGAGCACAGTGTGTGAACACACAAACCCCAATTTATGACAAAAATAATGATATACATTTGCAAAAAAAAAAAGAAGACGAAGAAAGAAAGAAAACACACGGCCTGTTCTATGATGGAATGTCAACTATGAAAACGTTAAAGTGCCTCCACTACCCCTCCATCTTATTCCCCATGATATGTGTCCCTAAATGCCTAGGGTACAACAGTTGAAACATTTCCCACCCAGTCTAGAGTCTCCAGGCAACTTTTGAGCCTCTAGATCTTCACTTTCCCAGACATTCATGCTTCTGTCATGAAAACACTCCCACATCTCTCTGATCCTCCATATTCTATACACGCAGCTCTCTGATTTCCAGAAGGAGCAATAAAAACTAATGGAAAAAAGGGGAGGATTTCAGAAATATGGTGGAGTAGGAAGCACCAAGAATCTGTTTCCCCACTTAGACAACAACTGCACTGGCAGAGTCTGCCTGATGTAATTATTTTGGAACTCTGGAATCTATTGAAAGTGTGCAACTTCCAGGAGAAGGCGTGGATGGTAAATTATTAAGTTTATTTTGTCGTGTCAGCTCTTAGCATAATAGCAACTACCCATTCCCTATTCTCAGTAATGTGGCATACAGCTGTGTTTGAATTCTTAGAGCAGCCTGCAGGAGCCAGAGTGGGCAAAAAGAACCTTGTCCTCCAAATAGCAGGGAACTATGATCTGATTATTGATTGCTGTTTCTGATCACAGGCATGCAGACAAATGATCATGCTACCATGGTTTTTGCAACTTCCACACTGTTACAAACCCCTCCCTGTCTGGCTGTAGTAACTTCAAGAAGATTTAAGGTGGCTCATGCCTATAATACCAGAACTTTGGGAGGCCAAGGCGGGTGAATCACCTGAGGTTGGGAGTTTGAGACCAGACTAACCAACATGGGGAAACCCTATCTCTACTAAAAATACAAAATTAGCAGGGCGTGGTGGCACATGCCTGTAATCCCAGCTACTCAGGAGACTGAGGCAGGAGAATCGCTTGAACCTGGGAGGCAGAGGTTGTGGTGAGCTGAGATTGCACCATTACACTCCAGACTGGGCAACAAAAGCAAAACTCTGTCTCAAAA
>NW_016107472.1:21311-46966 GCF_001604975.1 Cebus imitator | reverse complement strand
AAGAAGATTTAAAGGGGCAGTTCCTTTTTTAAAAAAAAACCTATCTTTATTTTTTTTAATTTCCCCCTTTTGGAAGTAAGATATTACAGACTAGGACATTAAAAAACAACTGCATATACAGGGAAAATTAGAAAGTGACTGCGCATACCTAGGGAAAGGTGCAGGTTTAGAAAAAAAACCTTAAATTTGCATGTCAGGCTGATCCTTGACACAGAAACAGTACATAACTTTTTTTTTTAAAGTAAACAAAACACTAACCAAAAAAATATATATATATGCAAACCCTGGGGAAGAGGGAGAAACTGAGTTACAGAGTTACCAAATTATTAACTTCAAATGTCTGTTTTTCAACAAAAAATTATAAGACACCAGCCTGGGCAACATTGTGAGACTTCATCTCTATAAATAAATAAATAAAATAACATTTTTCAGGCATGGTAGGCCTGTAGTCCTAGCTATTGTTTGAGCCCAGGAGTTTGAGGTTACAGTGATCTATGATCATGCCACTGCATGCTAGCCTGGGTGACAGAGCAAGCCCTTGTCCTTAAAAAAATAAAAAAATTGCAAGGCACGTGAAGAAACAAAAAAGGATGGCACATTCAAATTTTTAAAGATCAATCAACCAAAACTATTTCTGGAGGAGACTCAGTGGAGACTCAGTGGCAGACAACGACTTTAAAACATCTAACTTAAAGTCTCAAAGAACTGAAAGAAGATGTGGAAAAAGTCAAGAAAACAACATATGAATAAAATGGAAGTATTAATGAAGAGATAGAAACACTAGAAAGAAACCAAAAAAAAATTCTGAAGCTTAAAAGTATAATAACTAAGATTTTAAACTTCACTAGAGAGATATAAAGACAGATTTGAGCAGGCAAGAAAGAATCAGTAAACTTAAAGACAAGACAATGAAAATTATCAGTTTGAGGTACAAAAAGAAAAATAATTGAAGAAAAGTGAACAGAGCCTAAAAGACATATGAGACACCAACATGTGAACCAACTAACACACTGTGACAGTACCAGAAACAGATGGACTAGATAAAGGGGAAGGAGAATATTAGAAGAAAAATGGCTGAAAAGCTTCTAACTCTGATGAAAGACCTAAATATAACCATCCAAGAAGCACAATGAACTTCAAGATGAACCCATACCAAGACACATTATAATCAAATTTCTGAAAGATAAGGATAAAGAGAGAATTTTTGAAAGCAGCAAGAAAGAAGTAATTCATCATATATAAGAGATCCTTAGTAAGATTATTAACAAATTTCTCATGAGAAACTTTGGCCTATCAGGGAGTGGGCCAATGTATTCAAAATGCTAAAAGGAAAAAAAAACCTGTCAACCAATAATTTTATATCGGTACAATTGTCCTTCAAAGTGAAGGAGGTCAGGTACAGTGGCTCACACCTGTAATCCCAACATTTTGGGAGATGAATGTGGGCAGATCACTTGAATTCAGGAGTTCCAGATCAGTCTGGCCAACACGGCAAAACCCTGTCTCTACTAAAAATGCAAAAGCTTAGCCAGGGGTGGTGGCATGCACCTGTAATCCCAGCTACTTGGGGAGCTGAAGCAGGAGAATCACTTAAGCCTGGGAGGCAGAGGTGGCAGTAAGCCAAGATTGTGCCACTGCACTCCCGCCTGGATGACAGAATGAGACCTTGCCTCAAAAACAAAAACAAAACATAAGTGTTGCCAGATAAACAAAAGCTGAGGGAGCTCATTACCACATTACCACCAGACCTCCCCTCCGAGAATATTCAAGGAAGTCCTACAAGGTAAAATGAAAGGACATTAGACAGTAACTTGAAGCTGTATGAAGAAACAAAGAGCTCAATAAATGCAAGGACCATTATAAAAGCTAGTAGTATTATTACAATAGTTTGAAACTCTACTTTTTGCTAATTACATAATTTAAGAAACTAATTCATTTAAAAGATAAAAATCATTAGTCTAAAAGCTAATACTGTCATAACTTTGGTTTGTGGCTCCATGTTTTGTTTTTTACATAATTTAAGAGACTAATGCATTTAAAATAATTATTAGTTTATGTTTGGGGGTCACACAATATATAAAGATGTAATTTTATGACATCAACAACCAAAAAGAGTGAAGAAAAAATAGTAGAGGACCAGAGATTTTAACATGTTATTGAAGTTAGACTGGTATAAACTCCAATTAGAGTATTATAACTTTGGAATGTTCATTGCAAACAATATGTAGGGCATATTTGGGGGGTAAAAAAGAAGAAGAAGGAAGAAAAAGAAAAAACTTTCAGATGTTAAGTATAATCTCTATGGTAGCCAAAAAAGAAATAGCTTAGGAATATACACAAAAGGAAAGAAGAAAGGAGCTTAAACATTTCACCAGTAAACATCAACTAAACACACACAAAAAAAGACAGTCATGCAGAATCAGATGAGGGAAAGCTAGAAGGCATATAGAAAACAAATAGCAAACAACAGAAGAAAGTCCTTCTTTATCAGTAATTTCTTTAAATGCAAATGGATTAAACTACCCAATCATAAAACAGAGATCAGCAGAATGCATAAAAAACACATGATTGCTGGATATACTGTCTACAAAAAACTAACTTTAGATTGAAAGACATGCAAAAATAATAATAAAAACAATAAAAAAGAAAACAAAGACACAAGTAGGTTGAAAAGGAAAGGATGGAAAAAGATATTCATGCAAATTGTAACCAAAAGATAGCAGAATGGCTAGACAAATATCAGACAAAATGAATTTAAGTCAAAAAAATTATGAGACAAAAAAGGATATTATATTTAATAAAAGATTTAATACAACAAGAAAATATAGCAATTTTAAACATTAACATGCCCAATAACATATGATCAAAATATATGAAGCAAAACCTGGTAGAATTATACAATTCTGGAGAAATATACAATTCTGGAAAAATATACAATTCTCCAGTCTTGGAGAAATATACAATTCTACATTAATAGTTGGAGACCGACATCCCACCTTCAATCATGGATAGAACCACTAGGCAGAAAAGAAATAAGAAAATAGAGGATATACACAACACAATAAACCAACTAGACGTAAAAGACACATACAGAACACTCTACCTGACAACAATAATACACACATTCTTTTCAAGTGCACATGGAACATTTTCCAGGATGGGCCATATGTTAGGTCACAAACTGTTTATCTATCAATTTTAGAAGGCAGATATTGTACAGAAATCAATAACAGAGTAAAACTGGAAAAATCACCAATTTGTAGAAATTAAACAACACAGTGGATCAAATAATAAAGTATAATGGAGATATAATGCTCGTGAGGATGTGGAGAAATTGGAACACTCATGCACTATTGATGGGAATGTAAGATGATACAGCTGCTGTGGAAAACAGTGTGGTAGTACCTCAAAAAATTAGAAATAGAATTACCATATGATCCAGCATTCCATTTCTGGATGTATATCCAAAAGAACTAAAAACAGGATCTCAACAAGATATCTGAACACCTATGTTCATAGCAGTGTTATGCACAATAGCTAAAATGTGGAGGTAATTCAAGCATCATCCATAAGCAAAATGTGGCACAACTGAATATTATTCAGCTTTGAAAAGAAAATTCTGACATATTCTTCAATATCAATGAACTTTTAGAATATTATGCTAAGTGAAATAAGCTAGTCTGAAAAAGACAAATATAATAGGATTCCATTTATATGAGGTACTTAGAGTTGTCAAAATCATAAAAGGAGACAGTAGAATGATGGTTGCCAGGGTTTGGAGAAAATGAGGAGTTATTGTTAAACAGGTAAAGAATTTTAGTTTTACAAGATGAAGAATCATGAATATGAACACTGGTAATGGTTGTACAATGTCATAAATGTATCTGGTACCACTGAAATGTATAAGTAAAATCTGTAAGATTATAGATTTCATGTTACATGTATTTTAAAAAATTAAAAATTGAAAAATATAAGAAAGTGGAAAATAATAAACTCTTTGTCCAGCATCTAGAGATTTAGAGATACATCTGTTTTATAGTCTTGTTCTTCACAACATTTGTTGCTACAACTTTAATAAATATTGGTGTACCTTGTTAAGATTAAAATCCTGGATTCAGTAAGTCCAGGGTGGTGGCCAAGATTCTCCATTTCTAAAAATTTCCAAAGTGAAGTTGATGCTCCTGGTCCTGGCCCTTGGCCCATATTTTGAGGAAAAGGGTTTTATAAATTTCGCAAAGGTGATATAGATAGCATCTAGTTTCAAACAAACACACCAAATAATTAAATAGTGATTTCCTCAGAATGAGATGGGTCTCAATAGGATTTGAGATGTGCTCCTTCTGAACACTAAATGTGCCATGTTCTAGAGAAAATGAGTCTCAGATTATCTATTACCTACTGCTAAACATTTATTTTGCCCGTGAATCTGAAATTTGGGCAAAGCTTTGCGGAGATAGCTTGTCTCTATTCCACATGGCATCAGCTGAGATGGTTCAATGGGGGACTGGAGGAGCTGCTTCCAAAATGACTCACTCACAGCTGGCTAGTTGATACTAGCTTTTAGCTGTGAGCTTAGTCAGGACAATGATCTCAGTTCTTATCCACATGGCATCTCCGTGGGTTGCCTGAGCTTTCTCATAGCATGATGACTGAACTCCAGGAGCAAGTATCTCAAGAGAACAAGTGGAAATATATGGCATTTTTATGAGCTGGCCTCAAAAATCACATAACATCACTTCTACCACACTCTCTTAGTAGACACAGTTATGGAGGTCTACCAGATTCAAGAAGAGAGACATAAGTAAGGTTCCATCTCTTGAGGGTGGAATGGTGAGGTTCTAGAAGAATGTGAGGAATGAGGCATATCAGCATCATCATCTTTGGGAAATATAATCTGCCATATCTACCAACCCCACATCCTTTTTGAACAAATGATAAATTAACTAGAATTCAAAATTCTCTAATTCTAACTGATCCTCATTTCTAGTTACGTATTTTGGGAAATAAGGAAAGAAATATAGAAGAGATGGAAGAAATTGAGGAAAAGTTAAAAGAAATTGAGGAAAATAATAAAAGATCAGGTAAGGCCAGGTGTGGTAGCACATGTCTACAGTTCCAGCTACTCATGAGGCTTAGGTGGGGAGGGTTGCCTGTGCCCAGGAGGTCGAGACTTCAGTGAGGCATGATTACACCACTATACTCCAGCGTGGGTGACAGAGTGAGACCCCCCCCCAAAAAAAATAGATAATGATGAAGGGTAGGAAAAAACAGGAGAAAAATAGTTTGAAAAGTTAAAATAAAAGTAGAAATGGGAGATAAAATTCAAGCACAAAGAAGAATAGATGCAGCTATAAAACCAAATATCATTTATTTCCTTCCTTACTATTTATTTACTATTACTCTGCGACCAATAATGAGTGACTAGGTACAAATCTGATTGAATGAGAAGCCTCCTTCTGTTATTTGCTGCCATTCTCTGGTAGAAAGAAAGAAAGTGGTGCTCAGTATTAGACAATAATCAATTAATTGAACTATTTTTCTTTCAAAAATTTATTATAGCAGCAAAATGAATTCAAATGTAAACCCTAAGACTTTCTCAGATGGTCCTTATCATACCAGATCTCATTGGAGAGGAACGGGGGCTAAGGTTGAGAAGAAATAACCGTACTGCTGGAGCACTCACTGCATTTGCCAAATTACATTTACACTTTTACCACTTGAGGCCTGATTTGAGTGAAAAACATACTAAGAGGATATTCTTCAGACCTGATCAGTATCCATGCAATTTAAGATCATCATGTTAATCAAATATTCCAGGTCACTGTAAGGAATGCTAGTTATAATAAGACATGGAAACAAAATGTTCATCTATTCATATAGGTCCTGCAAATTGGCTCCCCACACTGCTTTATTTGGTCTCCATACTGTTCTGGTGAGAGGGAGCTCAGTGAGGGTTTGAAGTGGTGTGAGAAACTCATGTCATACTCAAAGGTTGGTGCTCAAGGCAAGGTCATTCTATGGAGCAGCATTTCAAAGGCAAGAAGAGAATATTCCCACCACAAACGTCACATCAATTTCCTTTTAAACAAAATCAGAGTAACCGTACATATCAGAAGCTCACTGTCTCTCCACTCTTTCTCTAAACTTCCCACTTCAAGTTCAAAACATAAAGACTTTCCCGATGAAGGGCCGGCCATTGGCTAGTACATGAGAATGTTCCAGCCATGCTATTGAGATAGAGTTTCTGGAAGGAAGATGAAGAAAATGACCTACATTTTTCTTGATTTCTACCCAGGCGTATCTGTTCTGTAGGCATCCTGGAGTTCTTCCCAGAAGGCATATCTCAATGCCAGTCATGAATAACAGTTCCATTTACTTAAAAGAATAAAATTATTTGGTGTTGTATGAATGGAAAGTGTCATGTAAAAGAAGCAATTGCTAAGTCACCTATAGTGAAGTCCAGAGAGAAAGGATCACCTCATTTACCCTGCTTCTCTTCTATTTCCACACCAATCTTTCCCCATTCACCATGAGGGTCAAGGAGTCTACCAGAGAGAGCTGAGTTGGGACACAGCCGACTGCCTAGATGTGTGATTTTAGGCATGTCAGTTCATTTTCCTGTCTCTTGTTCCTACATAGAATTAGAGTAAGAGTCTATATCCATCTGTATCTTCCTTTTAATTTTGCCAAAGAAAGGCACTAAAAACATGCTGAGGAGTATCTTGCCAGCATTTATAACTGCCCTGGGAAGATAGTATATGTGTTCTCAACACAGAAAGTCTACAAATAGGTTTCTTCCTACTACATCCATGCATTATCAGGATAGCATAATCATTAGGCACAAAATCTTCAAGTGTTAAAGAAAATAAACACAGGATACTGAAAGGTAAAAACCATATTGCTGAAAGTGAGCAATATGAGGTTAACTCCTTAGAAGGCCTCTGCTTCCTTCTGCTCCCACACCAGCCTGACATTAATCCCTGCTTTTATATGTCAGACAAGCCAAGATTTATAGGTGCATATTCTTTTGGTCCCCTTATCTAAGGGAAGAAAAGCCTGGGGTTTCACATTCAACCCAGGAGTTCTAGTCTTAGGGCATGCTCAATATACTTATGCCATATAACTACTACATTTATGCCCAGTAAATTATGGGCAACCTTGGATATGAGATCTAATCTCTCTAAGCCTCTGTATTAGTTTGCTAGGAATGCCATAACAAAATGCCACATGTTAGGTGGATTAAACAAGAGAAATTTATTTTTGCACAGTTTTGAAGGGTAGAAATCCAAAATCGATAGGTTGGCAGGTTTGGTTTATCCTGCAAGACCCGTCTCCTCGGCCTGCAGACAGATGCCATCTTCCTGTGTCCCTTCCTCTGTGTGCACATTCCTGGTGCCTCTTCTTTTTCTTACAAGGAAGCCAGTCATATTGGATTTGGGCATGCCTTACAGGCCCCATTTTTACTTAATTCACGCTTTAAAGACCTTATATCCAAATACAGTCATGTTCTAAGGTTAGGGCTTCAACATATCGATTTTGGAAGGGCACAAATTATCCCATAACAGCCTCTGTAAAAATAGGCATCATGAAGATTGATGTAAGATGCAAATAAGAACATAATTTACAAAATGATTTCTAAATCATCTAAATGATTTCTAAATATAACTATATACAAATGTATTAATATTATTGTCATTATAATTATTATTCTCTCTGACATATTATCAGTCTTCTGGGAAGTTCAAATTTTCTACCTTTGGAAGACTATACCATAGTGTTTAAGAGAATTAGGATGTTTAGATCCAAATCCTGGGTCTGCTACTTGTCAGCTGTGCAACTTTCAGACATTATGCTAACCTCTTTAAGCTTTAATTTTCCTATCCCTAAAATAAGTGTGGTAAAAATAGTACCTACCTTGTACGGTTGTTGAAAGGATTAAAAGGGGCAACACATTAAAATGACTGGCTATAAGTACATGCTCAATAAATGACGGTTGTGATCAATAGCAGTATTTAGACCTTGTTGATGCTGCTGCTTTCTTTCTCAGCCAGCAGAGGTCTCCATCACAGTCAAATGAGAAATAGCTTCCCCATGACTGCACTGCAGTTGCCAAGCACATCCACTGTTGGCAGAGAAAATAGCAGAAAAATTACCACATTGCCTAAAAGGAGGAGAAAAAAGAGAGAGAGAGAGAACAGGAAATGGTTAGGATTCCACGGTAAAATGTAAGATGAACAGGTGACCATAAATTAGGATTGTTTATGTTCTACTACTGACTTTCACTGATATTGTCCTTGGTTGCATCTCACTTTAGCTTGTTCTAAACCAGTTTTTAAAACAGTATATATATCGCAGAGAATCACTAAGAATGAATTGGCAAATATTTGTAAAGTTCTCTGAAAACAAGAAGTGCTACTACGTAAACATTTAACATGTCTTACAGTATTAAGCTTATTTCATCTTTATTACCAGTTATACGCCATGCCTCAATTTTGCTACCTTTGTAATATGTTTCCTTTAACCTTCTTTTCCCAGACAGGCTTACACCTCCAAATTCAATTATCCTGTCAATTGTGTTTTAAATTGTACTGATTTCCATTAACCAATTGTGGTATCAATTTGATGATCTGTTCCTTCTTCTGAACTAATCATCTTTACACCCACCAAAATCTGGAAAGGCAATTAAACTGAGGACGGTGAGAGTTATTCAAGAGAAATTAAAGCATAAAGGTAAAAAGAGTGGAAAAACTAAGATTAAAAAGAGCACTGAGGGGAAAATACACATGTGCCAAAAAGCACAGTACCAGAGCAGATAGAGACAAAGAGGAAAAGAGGAGAGCGAGGTAGAAAACGGATCCTGCTTATGCCTACTCCATCTCTCTTTCAGCACCAAGGACAGAACCTCAGAACGGCTGACCCAACCAATGCTCAGTTTAGGGTCCCTCCCAAATCCTCTACAGAAAATCGATGCATTCGAAAGCAGCTATGAAACAGGCACTAAGGTCTAATAGGAAAGCTGGAAAAGCAGCACTCAAGTAATTTCACCTTGCAGGCAAAAATGGGTGATTTCTTTCTATTCATTTGCATAGTTTCTGAGTCCTGAGAAAAGCAAAGTTTGCTTTGCTTGGGTATGCCTGCTGTCAGTAAATGGCTGCAGGAGCTGAACTGGTAAACTCCTCGGTCTCCGGAAATCAGAAGAAAATTTTAGGGTAAGTAATTTTTCTTTTCGTTTCTAATTTAGTACATAGTATTTTCCTCAATGTTATTTAATCAGCTTGGGGTTCTGTGGCTCTCTAAAAATATGCATTAAAACTCAATACCCACTCTTATTTAAAAACCAAAGCCCTGAGGAAATGGTTTTGTTTTTCTTCTAAGTGGTTGGACAGTAGAAACCTTTCCTATTCCTTTTCTTTTCTTTTATTCCCCAAAATTGTATCCTTGTGGGCTCTAGAAGCTATATCAACGAAGAATTAAAAGATGGGAAACAAAAAGCTGTTATTATTTCCAGGATTTGTATGGAAGTTGATTGTATTCCTCTTAAGGATTTTACTTAATTGTAAGGGTCTGTTATTTTAAACTCCTCAATTCAGCACCCTGGCAATTCAGAGCTGAAGGTTTGGAGAGGCACTATTTTCAATGGTCTATTTAAAGTCAGGCTGTTTCTAAGTCAGAATCCAATTATTCCCAGCAGAGATATGTAGTACTTGAGATGATGATTGTGTATGTTTCCTTTGATGATAGTATATGATTTTTAGGGTATTGTTGTTATTTAATTGTGAGACTTCCATTACTTGCTGTAGCTTACTGGGGCAACAGAAGTCATTGCAATTAGGTATTTGTTCCAGTTCATACATTTAGTTTAATTGAATACCATCAAAATGCATGCATGAATAATAATGCAGCAATAGCAAAGTGAAACTTGGAATCTAAACTCATTGTGCATGCCTGTTTCACTTTATAGGTGAAGCCCTTTGCTTGCTGATACTAAAAGGTCTGTAAAATGTCTGTCCTTAGGTAAGAGTGAAGACCCACTACTTGACATGGCACTGGAATCTCTAATAGTCAAAGAGAAGTAAAGACAATGTGAGAAAGATTCTTACTCAGGCACTCATTTATTCATAGTTGAATATTTTCAAGGGTCTGTATGGCTAGCAGTGAGCAAGGGTATTGAGCAAGGAAAATATTGACAGTATCCAAATGGGTGTCCAATATTAAAGCATCCATACAGAAGCCTGTTTATTATGGAATATGCATTAAAGCAAATACCAAACAGTTTCTACTCAATAGCAGATTCAATTTCTAATGCATTGAAGTTTGTCATCAATTAATATTTGCTTATTGATTGATTTCCTGAGTTCCCTATTTTATCTCCGATTAGAATGGTAGGATGCTCAGTCTTTAGAGGTTGTGATAGAAAGTGAGTATGCTATGCTTTACTAGACAGGTTTATTGAGGGGGAAAAACTATTATCTTAGCTACTGGACCTAAGTAACCAGCAATAGTTTTTCTCTGTACATTTACCAACAGTGTAAATGTGCCCAAATACATAAACATGCTATGTATTGCAATGCATTTGTGAATCTTTTCTAGGAAAATAGGCAGCAATTTGCAAGAAGAAAGTAGCATAGAAATGCTAAAGACTATCTCTAATAATAATAACAATGTAACTCCCACTGGCTCTATGAGCAGCGTGCACCTGCATTACTTCACCAGACCTAGTCAGGTGATATGCATAAGATACCCTGAACAAGTGAGATTTTAAAATTAGGACCCATTTCACATTTGTCTGTCTCACCCCAAAAGTGGCATAGTTAAGAACATGAACTCTGGAATCAGATAAATCTTGGGTTGAATCAACTCCATCATTTACTGGTTTGTGGCCTCACCGAGATACTTAACCTCTCGGTGACTCACCTGTTTTTTCTAGAAAAATTGGTATGATTATAGTGCTTACCTTCTTCATCAGGTTGTTGTGGGGTTGAATGATGATAATGCTTATAAATTTTAGCTATAATTATTAATTGTATCAGGCAATATAGCAAGTCCGAATTATAGCCCGGATCAGAAAAGCTCTGGTGACTGGTAGTCAGGAGTGTCTGAGTAAAAGATTAGAAGTGGCAATAGCCAGAGACCTGTGAAATGAGTGAAGATGTGGTCATGGAACCCCGCTACTGAAATGTTTTGTTCTTGGTTGAGTGAAACGCATCTCAACTTGGGAATGAAAATTTTGTGGGGTTTTTAAACTTTGAGACAGGATCCTGTTCTGTCACCCAGTCTGGGGTAGCACAATTATACTGCAGCCTCTAACTCCTGGACTCAAGCAATCTTCCCGCCTCAGCTTCTTGAGTAGCTGGGAATACTAATTTTTCTTTTAATTTATTTTTTTTAAAGATGGAGTCTCACTATGTTGCCAGGATGGTCTCAAACTCCTGGCCTCAAGTCATCCTTCCACCTCAGCCTCCCAAGGTGCTGGGACTACAGCAATGAGCCCCTAAGTCCAGCTGGGAATAACTGACATCAACTTCCATGCCTAGCATAGACACATTAGATAATTGTGAGTTTGGTATTTAAGAATGCCTGAGATAAATCTTGGTTCATATCAGTCCCTGACACATGGTGTAATCTTGAGAAAGTAATTGAATCTCTCTGTCTCACTCTGTCTCAGTTTTTTTAATCCAAAAAAGGAATATGTTAATATCCACCTTTAGGGCTCCTGTAAGTATTAAAATGCACGTAAAGTACTTGTACCTGATACACACTAGTAGCCCAGATGTAGTTGTCTTTATCTTCATTTGTTTTCTTACAGAAAGAGAACAAATAATTAAAACTCTGTAAGTCTTAATGAAGTGCTAAGGAGGCACCCCACAAATGTTTCCAGCAGACTGTTACTCAGCACTGAGAAACTGAACATCAGGACAATGTTCAGGACAAATGTCATAACTGATGAGGACCTGACCACTCTCTGTTCCTCTGACTTTTTAAATAGGTTATGCACTCACTCTGAAAGATGCTAGAACAAACTATAAAGAACAAGATAAATCAATACTTTATAAGGAATTTAAAAGCTCATTAAAATGTGTAAGTAGTGTTATATGTAATGAATCTTAAAAGAATGAAGTAAGGAGTAATATTCTAGTTCTCTGCCTTCTCTACTCTTTTACCTCCTATCCACTGTTTGCTGAGGTTACCATGAATGTCATCATTTCCAAGTTCTCTAGATACTCTATAATCACAGCTTATTTAACTCTTCACCTATTCCTACTTTTCTCTTAACAATAAAAGTGACGATATTTCTGGTGCTCTGTGCCAGACATTATGCTAGAGTGATGATTCTCAATGGGGAGAGCAATTTTGCACCCCCCCACCCCGGGACATTTGGCAACATCTAAAAGCATTTTTGATTGTCTCAATTTTTGGGGAGGGGTGTGCTACTGGCATCTAGTGCGCAGATGTCAGGATGCTGTTAAACATCCCACAATGCACAGGACGACCTCCCCAACAAAGAATTTTTCAGCCCAAATTGTCAGTAGTGCCAAACTTCATGTATATCATTTCATTTAATCTTCATAATAACCCTATGGAATTGATATGATTATCCCCAGTTTGCTGATGAGAAAATCAGCCTATCATTGTAAATTACTTAGAGAGTGACTGAGTTAATGACTTCTCTAGGATCTTTGCTTCTTCCTACCTGAGACCAGTTTCCCATCTGTTAGCATATCTAACAGAGGGGAAAAGAAAGAAGAAAGCCCAGCTCAGTTCTGTGTTATATAAGCAACTCTTGTTTGAAAAAAAAAAAAATCTAAGCAGGGAGAAAGGTGAAATAATTAGCTGAGAGGCAGAGAGTGATCTAGCATCTCACTCATCTTTGCTTTCATCTCCCACATCCACAACTCTTCAGAAACTACCTGGACAATCACGGTTTAACCCACCTGCTGCTATAAAGGCTCTAAGATCAGATGTGGAAAAAAATAAATTAGAAATCAGAAATCCATGCAACTGCGATTCCAACATCAGGCTCAGAATTGATTTTCAGAGTTGAGGGTTTCCCTTCATGTAATTAGCCGCTGGCATTCAGCTATACTATTTTTAGGTAGCTGTCAAACCTCTTGGCAGGTAAAAAGTCCGGCAAAAGGGTAACAGATATTCAAAGGTTTTATGCCTCTCTCTTATGTGCCAGGTAAGATAAGCTAAGGCATTAGCTTTAGACCCCAGAAAAGAAGGATTCTGGCCACTGTACTCCAAAGTGGCCCAGCTGTAAAAGGGAAGACATTTGGGCCCGAGCCTGCCTTAAAAGTGGAAATATCCTTGAACAATCAGAAAGCATTGTATTTTTTCAAAAGCTCTTGGCAGCTGCAGTGCTATCTCCAGGGTAGCGGCTGCCCTCCTCTGAATAATGAGAAAATTATAATTATTATCAAGAATTATTATTATGTTTTAAAATACATTGAGTGCAAACAGTGTGCCAAGATAAAGGACAATTTTTTTAAACAATTCTCTAAATTTATTCCAAGTTGGTCACCCTTTTCCAATCATTTGTTCATTTTAACTCTTTCACATTTCAGGCTGAAACATTTCAAAGTGAGGTAAAAAATGACAGCCATGATTAGGCCAATCTCCTAATCTCCTAACCTGGCTTGAGGGCCAATTCTAGCCACCAGCCCAGCCTCTACTTCTGCCAGGGCCTGAAGAGAGAGTTCCCATAAAGGTCCGTATGTACCATGTTTAAATAGTTTAAAGCTGCAACCAACAAACCACTGAGTAAAATGTTTAATCTTCCCACCTTGACGAATACACTTCATAACAATGTGGAAGGCCAGGTTTGAATTTAAGATTACTGGACCCTTCAGAATTCCGTACAAAATGTGACCATGCAGGAGAAGCTGGGCCCCCACCCCTAACCTACCTCAGGGACCGTGTCCTCTTCTCTCCCCACCTCAGGCTACATAGGATCTATTTGTTTGAACTGTAACTGAAAGCTACCCACTTGGCCCCAGGGACCCTCCACATTTATGGCATAGTCTACCCTCAGGGTGACAGATTTAGAATGAGGCCCATGATGCCCTGGAAACAAGCTCTGAGCAGTTTGGCAGAGAATTCTGAGTGTGGTCTAGACAAGGGTGTAAACTTAGTGGATCTTCTCCTTGGCACTGTGGGAGGTTACAGCATCATCCTGTAGAGGTGTAGAGGCATAACGGTAGAGGGTGCCTTAGTCCTTTTGGGCTGCTATCACAAAATGCCATAAACTGGGTAGCTTATAAACAACAGATATTTATTTTTCACAGTTCTGAAGTCTGGGAAGTCCAAGATCAAGGCACCAGAAGTTTCAGTGTTTGGTGAGGACCTGCTTTCTGGTTCATAGACGGCTGTCTTTTCTCTATGTCCTCGTCTGTTGAAAGACTAGCTAGCTCTCTGGGTCTCTTTTATAAAAGCACTCATCCCATTCATGAGGGCTCTGTCCTCATAACCTAATCACTGCTCAAAGGCCCCCACCTCCTAATACCACCATATTCGGAGTTAGGATTTCTGCATATGAGTTTAGGGAGACACAAACTTCAGATGATAGCAGAAGACCAGAGTGGGTTCCTTTATAGCACAGAGCCTGGAGCAAGAGTCACCTTTGCTTGGGTTTCAGGGTTACACTGTAAGTCACAGGCCTTAGCTCTTCCTCTAGACTTCAGAACTGTGACAGGATACATTTTTGATCTTTGTAAATTACCCAGACTCAGGTGTTCTTTTTTTTTTTTTTTTTTGAGATGGAGTTTCGCCCTTGTTACCCAGGCTGGAGTGCAATGGCGCAATCTCGGCTCACCGCAACCTCCGCCTCCTGGGTTCAGGCAATTCTCCTGCCTCAGCCTCCTGAGTAGCTGGGATGATAGGCACGCGCCACCATGCCTAGCTAATTTTTTGTATTTTTAGTAGAGACGGGGTTTCACCATGTTGACCAGGATGGTCTCGATCTCTTGACCTCGTGATCCACCCGCCTCGGCCTCCCACAGTGCTGGGATTACAGGCTTGAGCCACCGCGCCCGGCCTAGGTGTTCTGTTACAGCAACCCAAAATGGACTAAGTTAGGTGGGTTTCATTATTCCCGCATTTTACACAGGAAGAATCTGGAGCTCAGAGAGGTAAAGTAATAAGCACAAGGTCCCAGAGTTAGGAAGCATCAGAGCTGGGATTGTAATCCTGCAACAGCTTCCCGTCCTATTCAGAGTTCAAGCATGGTACTTTCCATGGCACCGCACAACCTCTCTACCACACCACCTCTACTGTTCTACTCCTGCCTCACTTGGCTCCAGCCTCACCGGCCTCCCTTCTATGCCTTCTATGTGCTAGCTCTTCCTGCTGGCACCTGCTGTTCTCACTGCTTGTACTGCTGTCTTATCAGATATCTGCATGGTCTGCTTCCTGATCTCCTCCAAGTCCTGACTCAATTGCTGATTTCTCCTTGAGGAGTTCCTGATTATATTCAGACTTATTCACCCACATACACACAATCTTCACCCACTACTTACCCACCTCCCTGATTTGTGTCCAATATACATATCACTATTGAACATACCACATCTTTTATTTATCTTGTTTATTGTCTGTCTTCTTCTCTATAATGGGAGCTTCAAAGGGGAGCAATTTTTATCTACTTTGTTCATTGCTGTATCTCCAACTCTCACAACGGTCCCTACTTTGTAGAAAATGCTTCATAAATATTTGTTGATGCAATAAATCAAAACATGTAACTAAGCAACCAAGCCCCAAAGAGTCTGATTTTATTAATATTGTTTTCTGTCTCCTCATAGGAAGGCCCTTGGCATCAGGCACCTCCCTCTGGGCTATGGCACCTCTGAGTCAGCTGAGTGGCCACCTGAATTACACCTGTGGGGAGGAAAACTCCACAGGTGCCAGCCAGGTGCGCCCCCATGCCTACTATGCCCTCTCTTACTGCACGCTCATTCTGGCCATCGTCTTCGGCAATGGCCTGGTGTGCATGGCTGTGCTGAAGGAGCGGGCCCTGCAGACTACCACCAACTACCTAGTAGTGAGCCTGGCTGTGGCAGACTTGCTGGTGGCCACCTTGGTGATGCCCTGGGTGGTATACCTGGAGGTGAGTAGACTTCAGGCACGTGCTGCCTCTATGACTGTGCTTGTATTTGTTTTCCCTGAGTTCCCAGGCTTCAGGGTTCAAAAGACTCCCTGAACAGTCAGGAACTGAGGAAGGAAGGAGAGCTCTCATTCTCCCTTTAATGAGAGAGCCAAAGCTCTGGAAAGCAGCCACCATCTCGTCCCTTCCCCACATCAGAACCAGGGAGCTGAGAATGATTCTGTTCATGGGTCTCCAATGTTCAGGTGACTAGATCTGAGTGATGGGACTCTTCCTAATATGGCCTCAAGTTTATTTTCTGTGTCAGACACGTCTCAATTACATGGTGGGCTAGGTGAGGCAGTCCAGAAGGCAGCTTTACCAGCTCAATGTATATAAGGGTGTTGTGCAAGAGGGATGTGAGGCCAGGGGAAAAAAGGAATTATAGAAAAAAATCAGTGAACATAGGGAAAGATAGAAAGAATGTCCAGCAAACAGATCAGACTTCTTTGGACAGCTCAGTTACCCTCCCTCTTTGCTCATTCTTCCTGGGTACCAGCCCTCTGTAGACTCTGCTACCAAAGGACACATGTTTTCCATGTGTCCATTAATAGTACAGAGCTTTTGCCAGACAGATAGTGCCGAAGATCCTGGAGAATTCTTTTGGGGAGTAACATTTATTAAATTTAAAAGTATTTTCATTTGGAAGTGCAAAACAGAGTCAGGTGGTGGTCAAGAAAAACACCCATTTGCTATCAAGGAAATCCGGGTGACTACATCTGTTCAAAAAACAGGTATTCTTGCCAGGAAAATATGCAATTACTTAAGAGATGAAAATAAATAAATAATAAAACCTGAGGCCGGACATGGTAGCTCATGCCTGTAATCCCAGCACTTTGAGAGGCCGAGGCGTGTGGATCACCTGAGGTCGGAAGTTCGAAACCAGCCTGACCAACATGGAGAAACCCTGTCTCTACTAAAAATACAAAATTAGTTGGGTGTGGTGGTGCATGCCTGTAATCCCAGCTACTCAGGAGGCTGAGGCAGGAGAATTGCTTGAACCCGGGAGGTGGAGGTTGTGGTAAGCCGAAATTGCACCATTGCACTCCAGACTGGGCAACAAGAGTGAAACTCCATCTCAGAAAAAAAAAAAAAACCTGCGTATACTATTAATATTTCTCCTCTGCACTGTGTGTCATTTTAAAGAGGTATCCAATGAAGGATAAAAATGATGCTATGATTAAGAGAAATTAAGATTCATCAAATTAATATCTCAGTTAATATTGATAGTAAAAGTGACAGTTAATTAAGCGTGACATATCACGGGAGAGCAAAAACCTTGTACGTAGCCTGCCTATGCTAATGCCTGTGTTAAAGAATGGCTGGGAACTAAAATTAGACTTATGATCTCAAGGGGGAGACATAAAGAAAAAAGAAAATAGAGAAATAAAAGGAAAAGAAGAAAAACAACTAGGCTGGGTAGATCTAAAGGCTAAGGGAATACTTGAGGAAAAAATATGTATTTATTCTTCCCAGTTAGGATAATCCTAGTTGGGAGGGTGAAGGGTCTTATAATTATCTTGATTTTTCTGTCAACCCAATTAGTCTGAGTCAACCTTGAAGTCAGAAACTAGGTCTTTGTTCTTCATTTCCTGTAGCCTAAACATACTACCTGGCACACAACACATGCTAAATGTTACAACATTTGAAATCTAAATGACGAAATAAATCTTCTCTGTAACGTATGCATTATATAGGCTCTTCATGCTAACACCATCTGCCTCTGCATCTATTGTTACAGTCCGACTTTTTGGGGTGAGGACTTTTGGGGATGAGCTATGTGTTATTTTACATCAATAATAATGAGAGTGAAAACAATTTAGAGTCACGTGATATTTCTGTTCAAGAATGAAGCACTTGAGGTGCAACAAGCCAATATGCATTGGTCAATGACTCCCAGCACTGCCACCATTCTCCTAAAATGTTTTTGTCCATTTCTGTATGTTCCAAGGATTCTTACGTTGCCCAGAAGGATGAATGTCAGAAGGAAAGGTAGGCAATGGACCGTCATTCTAATGAGATTTTTATTCCCTCTAAGATGAAACCAGGCTTTTGGTGTCTGTAACAAAGCCACTCGCATCATTAATTGGCTATGTATTTGTGATTACTTCTAGGACTCTGGTTGGACCATACTGGAAAACGTCTGTATACATATATAGCCACACCTTCTGATGTAGTGGTACTCCTATTCTACTGCTGAGCATAGATGGAGAGCTGAAAGTACAGAAAATGACAGGAAATCTTGCCAAAGACCTTAATGGAATCAGGCTGCAGTAGTACCTTTAGGTTTCCTGCCATGAACAGCTCTGATGGAGTTCTTGGTTTCTCCCCATAAAAACCATAATACTATGCCCTCCGTCCAACAGGTTATTTGGTATAGGTGCTCAGTGATCAAGATCATAATTTTTACATTTGATCTTAACCAAAAGGCTGAGATGCAATAAGAATATGATTTTTAAAATCTACATTCACATAAGGAAGATTTAGGGGAGCGGAGATATCTCCTCACTGGCCTTAGGGCCTCTTTTTGGTCTTACCAACTTGATTCGAGGCACTGACTAGGTAAGTCAGTGCCTTACCTAGGCAAGTTGGTAAGACCAAAAAGAGGCCCTAAGGCCAATGAAGAATATCCCTGCATCACTTTCCATAGCAGTGAGTTAAGGGTCTGTCTCGGTGAAAGATGAGATATCACTTAAAGTAGCCATCATTAACAGATGACCGGTTAAGATATTAGAAGTTTCTAGTTCAGAGAACCAAGTCTCTCTATCTTACATGAATCCATACTTTTCTTAATCTCAGATGTTTTCCTATCTTTCCTTAAAGGCAGGTGAGGCACCTTAATGAAAGAAAAGAGCACTGTGAACCCTTAAAATATGAGCTATGAATATATAAATCCATGTGCCTCAAGAAGAAGCAAAGTATTATTCTCACTAACTTGTCCTAATGATAGTGCAGTTTGAGTAGCTACTCTAATAATTACTTAGCCTAAGAGCTCCCTTTAGAATAGAAAAGGGTGCAATGTTGATCTCAGAGACTGCTGTAGGCTTGAAGGCCCCCAGGAGGATAAGATACTCATGAGAAGGACACCATTTTGGGAGTCAAAAGATTCACCAAATTCATAGCCTCATGAGTTTTGATTTGAACACATCTACCTTCTTCGAAGGAAAATTGGCTCATTTTGCCAGACACCAGTATTTATGAGTTAGGAATGTTTTGGCTGTAAATATTGGAAACCTTGATTCGTTGTGGCTTAATTACATTTAATGTTTTTCACATAACCAGAGTTCTGGAGGAAGAGAATTGTTGTTGGTTCAGCTGCCCCATGGTGTCATCATAGGCCAGACTTCTCCATTCTTCCTCTTCGCCATCCTTGGCAAGCTAGCCTAGTTCTTTATGTTCCCATAGCTCTCTAGCATCATGACAGCATTCAAAAATAGGATGGGTGGGGACAGCAGGAAATGAGAGATCGAGAGTGCATGCACTTTCCCTGGAGTAGCTTGAAGCTTGTTTCTAAGAGATTTCATGTTAGCTTAATTGGCCAGAACTTAGTCATGAGGCCACCTTTAGCTGCAAAGGAAGCTAAAAAAGAAAAAAGATAAATGTGTGTTTTATTTATAAAAGATGTAGGGGTGGGGAATTGCTCTGAGGTAGGCAATAAAGTATCACATTGCCTTTATTGGAATTCACTGGGATGAATGTCATTTCAGCACAGTGTCATGCTGTGAGAAAAAGACTCAGAACTGGGAGTCAGAAGACACGGATTTAAGTGAATAAAATGGAGGTGACAACAAGATTTTCCATGTTGAGCTGATGTTAGGCTCAGCTGTCATCGACTGATAGAGTACTTTGATAAACAAAACTTTTGATCTATAAATATCTCACTTAAGACATTTTTCATTATGTTTTTTTAAAAAGCTTAATTCCAATTGGCTTACATTAAAAACAACAACAACAACAAAAAAACAGAATGCATTGGCTGTCATACCAGGAACTTTATAAAGTCCTCTGGTAGGGTGGGCTGCAGGCACAGTTCCATCAGAGCTCCAGCTCCATTTCCCCACAATTCTCTCAGCTCTGCCTTTTTCCATATGTTGGCCTTATCTGCAGGCAACAGGCTTAGCTATAGGCCTCACATGTGCATACCATACCATTCACAGCAAGAGAGGAAATCCTTTTCCTAGAATTTCTGGTAGAAGTATCAAGATGTGCTCTGATTGGACTGACTTACCGCACATGATTTCCAGATGGAAGAATTGATTTGGCATAGATTATGTGTTTCTTCCTTGGATACTGCCCAGGGATCTCATAGATTCCCAGTGGAATCCAGGGAATATTTATTGGAAAGATGGAAGAAGATAGTGAATAAGTGTGAACCAGTCAAATTTCATTGGTATCATTCTCATCTTTAAGACACAGAGGAGCCTTCACTTGAACATTACATAAAAGGGCTCACAGGGACCAGTCACTGATGTGCTTCAGTATTTTCTGTCCTCAAGCCTAGCAGAGAAGTTCAGGACAAAAACCATGCGGGTGACCTCACAGAAGGCTATATTTCTTAGGGCTCCTGGCTTGGCTATCTGTTTAATTCAGTTTGCAGCATTTTCTCGACTTTTCTGTGCCATCCCAAATTGTTCTATCTCAGATTTTCTCTCAAGATTTTAATTTCCTGCCTTACAGTCTGCACTCCGGAGCTTCCTCTCCAAGCACAAACATCTCATTTTTTTTCCACTCAGTGAAGCACCTTTTGTGATGCTTAAAGCACTTTTATCAGGAGAGAAAGGCAGTATAAGCAGCCAGGGGAACATTTGGAATACTAAACTCATGCTACTTGGAGATAGGAGAAAAGACTTGAGGATTAAGAAAGGTAGTCAAGCAAGATAGAATCGGATGGGTTCAGACAAGGAAACGCACCACAGAAAAAGCAATCGAGGTTGGATGGTGATGAAAGGAAAAAATGGCAATATTTTGGGAACAGAGGAATCTTTGAGTTTTGTAATGATATTGATTATAAAAAATAAAGAAGTGCTTTTTTTCAAGGAAAGTTTTACAACAGCTCAAAAACCCCCAAATGATAGCAATGTAAGACCTCCCTACTGGAAAACAAAAACGATATTCTCACAGTGTCTTCCCAAACCCTGGATTTTGATAAAAGCTCATAGAATATTAAAGCTGGAAGGGCTTAGAGATTATTTTTGCCATCATTTCCACAGTGTGATCCAACCACAAGAAATTCCTGGCCATATTCTAATGACATGGTTTCTCTGAGGATGAGTCTTGGAGTCTCATTTTTAAATGAGCTACTCCATACTTCTTATGCACCTAAACTTTCAGCAGCTCTAAAGTAAACTTTCGTTACGGGGAATGTTAGTCCATTCTTTGCAGCTACGACAGAATACCTGAGGCTGGATAATTTATAAAGAACAGTTCTGGAGGCTTGAAAGTCCAAGATCAAGAGACCTCCATCTGGAAAGGACCTCCATGCTGTCATCCCATGGTGGAAAGTGGGGGGACGGAAGAGAAGCAAAAGGGGACCAAACTTGTCCTTTAAAAAGGAACCTACTCCCACAAGAGCAACATTAACCCACTCATGAGGGCAGAGTCCTCAAGGCTAGTCACCTCTTATTAGGCCCCATCTCCCAACACTGTTGCATTGGAGATTGAATTTCCAAAACACACCTTTTGGGGGACACACTTAACTTACAGCACTTGGGGAAGGAGAGACTGCTTGTTAAAAATACAAACTGGACCAGGTGCAGTGGCTCACGCATGTAATCCCAGCACTTTGGAAGGCCAAGGTGGGTGGGTCACTTGAGGTCAGGAGTTCGAAACCAGCCTGTCCAACATGGTGAAACCCCATCTCTACTAAAAATACAAAATTAGCCAGGCATGGTCATGCATGCCTGTAATCCCAGCCACTCGGAAGGCTGAGGCAGGAGAATCGCTTGAACCTGGGAGGCGGAGGTTGTAGTGAGCCAAGATCGTGCCACTGCACTCCAGCCTGGGCAACAAGAGCAAAACTCCATCTCAAAAAATAAAAAATAAAAACTGGGCCGGGCACAGTGGCTCATGCCTGTAATCCCGGCACTTTGGAAGGTCAATGTGGGCAGATCACCTGAGGTCAGGAGTTCAAGACAAGCCTGGCCAACATGGTGAAACCCAGTCTCTACTAAAAATACAAAATTTAGCTGGACATGGTGGCAGGTGCCTATAATCCCAGCTGCTTGGGAGGTTGAGGCAGGAGAATCGCTTGAAACCGAGAGGTGGAAGTTGCAGTAAGCGGAGATCGTGCCCCTGCACTCTAGCCCGGGCAACAGAGCGAGACTCCATCTCAAAAACAACAACTACAACAACAAAAAACCACATTCTTCTGAGACGGGGACCATGAAGCTAACGAAATCAACAGGCTAAAGAATGCTTAAGGAGCCCTGCTTTAGTACAACCATTTGTGAAGATCATATTATGCTCCCCTTAACCCTCAGACCAGTGTTTTCCAAACCACCACAAGGCACGGTGGCTCAAGCCTGTAATCCCAGCACTTTGGAAGGCCGAGGCGGGTGGATCACGAGGTCAAGAGATTGAGACCATCCTGGTCAACATGGTGAAACCCCGTCTCTACTAAAAATACAAAACATTAGCTGGGCATGGTGGCGTGTGCCTGTAATCCCAGCTACTGAGGAGGCTGAGGCAGGAGAATTGCCTGAACCCAGGAGGCGGAGGTTGCGGTGAGCCGAGATCGCGCCATTGCACTCCAGCCTGGGTAACAAGAGTGAAACTTTGTCTCAAAAAAAAAAAAAAAGAATCACTTGAGGGACTTATTACTCCAAGTGAGGCCTAAGAACCATTTTGTTTAACAAGAGCTTCCTGAGATTTGGGAAATACTGCCTTATAATCAGTAAATGTGGGGAATGCTGCCCTAGGCTGTGTCTATTGAAAATCGATGGACAAGTTCAGTACCTGAAGACACTTTCCTGCTTACTCAACTTCTGTATTGCCACAGGGAGTTAGTATATTCATTAGCAAGTAAGAGTAACACCACCTGGTTGCTGTATAATTCTGAAGTGAGTTATTCATTAGAATGCAGGAGAAAGAATGGTGTCTCTAAAAAGCCTTAAGCAAAGCTGACTTTTTTCACTTTTTTTTTTTTTTTTTTTAGACTGAGTCTTGCTGTATCGCCCAGTCTGGAGTGCAATGGCACAATCTTGTCTCACGGCAACCTCTGCCTCCCGGGTTCAAGCCATTCTCTGGCTTCAGCTTCCCTAGTAGGTGGGATTACAGGTGCACACCACCACACCCAGCTAATTTTTGTATTTTTAGTAGAGATGGGGGCTTCACCATGTTGGCCAGCTGGTCTTGAACCCCTGACTGCAAGTGATCTGTCCAACTTGGCCTCCCAAAGTGCCGGGATTACAGGTGTGAGCCACCACACCTGGCCTCTTTTCACTTTTATCTGTTTTAATTTCAAAAATCACTCTGCCTTTCATAATCTCCCAACACTTTGTACCTGTCTCACCTTTGGCACTTACCACGTTACCTCATAGCTGTTTTCTTAGTGTCTATCCCCTGGGCCCTCAGTTCACCCACACCCATTCACACATTACTTCTGGTAATAGGCACACATTGTATTCTGAGACCCTGGGAACAAAAATAGATTTGTTTCAATACACCCACCCAAGCAAAGTATCAGACACATCGTGGGCACTCAATAGAGTGTACCCAAGTGGCTACATGGGTAATGGATGGACACACACCAACTCTTCCTCCTATGATATTAGAATGGAGTTAAATTGTACACTTCCCAGAAGCAGAAGATGCTAACCTTTGAGAGGCAAGAAGAGTAATGGTTAATATAAAGAGGTCGAAATTCTAGCTCCCTTTACAAGCTAGGTCCTTAGGCAAATTACTGAACCCTTCCAGGTCTCCATTTCTTTTATTTATTTAATTTTTTCTTGAGATGGAGTTCTGCTCTTATTGCCCAGTTTGGAGTGCAATGGCACAATCTTGGCTCACCATAAACTCCGCCTCCCGGGTTCAAGCAATTCTCCTGCCTCAGCCTCCAGAGTAGCTGGGATTACAGCCATGTGCCACCATGCCCAGCTAATTTTGTATTTTTAGTAGAAACAGAGTTTCTCCATGTTGGTCAGGCTGGTCTTGAACTCCCGACCTCAGGTGATCTGCCCACCTCAGCCTCCTAAAGTGCTGGGATTACAGGCGTCAGCCACCACACCTGGCTTCCATTTCTTTACCTATACGTTGGAAATCATATTTGCCTCTTCAGGTTGCTATGAGATAATGTGTGAGAGTTACCAGCATGTTCTTGGCACCTAGATGCACTTTATTGATCTCTTACTATTAGTTTCTTGATGTGGAGGATGCCAATAGAAAAAAAATTCCACCATAAATCCCACCAATTAGAGAATCATTTTAATGACTAAGCTCCAGGGAAGGCTAAGTGATGGCACCTTAGTGGGAATTATTTTAATCAGCTAATCAGATTGTTTTCTTCTTGACTCTAAGCTGAAATCAAGGAGAGAATGAGAATTTTGATGGCAGAATCACGAGACAGGAAAAGAGGACAGTCAGAATGGGATGAGAGGCCAGTGGGGGAGTGGAAGCCAGAAAACACCTTGAGGGTTTTGGCCTTTGGTGGCTAAGCAGGAGGGGTATTTAAGAAAACTGTCTGGTGTACTTTCACCAGCCCCAAAGTACCACTATTCTTTGAACCCTGGGATAGATGCAATGAAGACAGTGTCTCTTTCCCTGGAAAGGAGATGATGTGGTCTGTCACATAAAAATCCCTGAGGAGCACCTGGTTTTCTCCTTTCCCCTGGTATCTACCCACTTCCATCTCTTCTCTAACAACTACCCCTCCTCACCTAACACTTCCCTACAGCAGGGTGTGTAACAACCTACATTCCAATGCTCTGTCTGCCTGTACTAGCCCTGTGACCTTGGACAAAGTGGTTATTCTCTCTAAGCTTTTAGGTTCTTCCTTGACAATAAAGATAATCCTCTGTCAGAGAATATAATTGGAAATACAGGCCATGTATGTAAAATGCTTTGCAGAACACCAGGCACTTAGTAAGTATTCAATAAAGATTAGCTCTTATTATGACAGATTACGTCAGAGGCCATTTATTATTTCAGAATATATTTTCATGCTTGGGCCTTGCTCTGCGAGCTGGGGATGCAGCAGCGAACAAGTAAATCTTCCTGCTCCTGTTGGTGTTGGTTAAGTAACAGTCACTCCATCTCCTACCGAGTAAGGGAATAACTTGTCTTCAAAAACCTCTAAGAACGCATACAATAAAAACAAATTCAGTTTTCAAAATCTGAAGTTTCAAAGTTATAGAAATTTCCGGAATGGGTCATGTGGGTTGGTAACACATGTACAGTAAATTCTTAATAAATGTTAATTCCTATTAATAATATTAGGATATCACGATGATCTCTAGTACTCTATTGAAGAGTGTCTTGCTTCTCCAGTTATCTTGTAACTTCTTTTTTTTTTTTTTTTTTT
>NW_016107472.1:0-21234 GCF_001604975.1 Cebus imitator | reverse complement strand
ACTGCAACCTCCGCCTCCTGGGTTCAAGCAATTGTCCTGCCTCAGCCTCCCGAGCAGCTGGGACTACAGGCATGCGCCACCATGCCCAGCTAATGTTTTGTATTTTTAGTAGAGATGGGGTTTCACCATGTTGACCAGGATGGTCTCGATCTCTTGACCTCGTGATCCAACCGCCTTGGCCTCCCAAAGTGCTGGGATTACAGGCGTGAGCCACCGCGCCCGGCCTCTTGTAAATTGTTTAAGGATAGGCCCTATAGTACATTTTGAAAACCTCTCAACACACCTGGCATACACTGCTCCTACAAACCAAGGACTAAGAGCTTCACAAGTGTTTGCCTTACAAGTGCGTGAATAAATGAATGAATATCCAGCAAACACTGAAGTTTGCTGTTGTCTTAACTATCCTTTTTCACCTACACTAGCCCAAAACACACATGAACAAACATGTGCCCACAATTATGCCAAAAAGTGTTTCTTTACCCAATTTAAGACATTAACTGCTGAGAAGATATAATGTTGAAATAAAATTTATTATACAAAATCAACTTTTTCAAGAAGCTTTTACAGTATACAACTGTCCTATGCAATGAGCAAAACCATCTTTTATTCTCCTGGTTCCCCTAAATCATTGTGACATTATGACTCTTTAGATCAGAATTCTTACATCTCAATTTTTTAAAAGCTTTTTATTCTCATGATTCCTATAAATTCATATTCAGTTTTCATTTATATAGAGCCAATTGGTCAAACTAGAAGACAGACAGTAAATCCAAAACCAAATGAACAAATTCTTCACTAGTTTTAACTTTTCATTGTTGCTTTTAAACAAAAAATCATTGGTCAAGTTTTCTCAAAACAGTCTGGAGATGACCAAACATAGGAATAAAATGAGATGCAAAAAAAGAAACAAATCCAAGGGGAAGACGTTACGGGCAAGGTAGGGCAGATGATCTTTTAGGACCTTGCTTTATTGGGATAAAACAGAAATGAACAGTAAAGTACCCTGGTCAGATAAGAAAATTTTTGGATGAGAAACTCCAGATGAAGGGATAGCACTATCATTAGGCACAGTCATTTGTCAGTATCTGTTTTCTTGTTGAGAAGCTACTTTAGAGGCTACTGTACCATTTTTCTCTCTCTCTTCCTCTTAAATGGCCACTGGGCCTGTTCAGGAGGGGTATTGTGAATACCCAGCTACAGCCAGAGACACAAAGCTTGGCAGGTTTCTCTCTGAGAACTATGGTCCCCAAGAATGGCAGCTCCCGCAGGCAAGAAGCTGGTAACCACACAAAGCCTGGCGGTCCATGAGTGGCCTTTGGTGGACAATTTAAAAGTGACAATCTCCCTGACACATCTTCCTGGCTCAATTAGGCTATGTAAAAGTTTTTCAAATAAATAGAGATATGCTAAAATATAAATGATATTACCTAAATTCCTGACTGTAAGCATTACTCAGAGGATCTTATGGAACTTGAAACACAGGTATAGATAGATACATGAAGTCGAAAGCATCCTCTTGAATTCTAAGTAGTAGAGAGAATCCAGCCCTCTTCTCCACCTTTTGGTTTCTGGGATGCGAGTGGGGAGGGAGAGTGTTGAAGGCAGTCACATGGGCACAGATTTATTTTACACAGACTCCCATAGGTGTTGTTTCAGAGTGTTTCCAAGCTTTACAACCCGAAGCCAGAAAGATTTTTACTTTGGAGGTACATTTTATGAAAAATGTGTTCTTAGCTTATTTCTTGAGTGATGAACTCTCTACTGGGTGGAGGGCTTCAGAGATACAGTTTTGGCACAATGCATGCATCGGGCAGTCACCAAAGTTCTTTTACCACCAGCTAAGCATCTATGAGCAAGTACATCACTTAACCACAAGGAGAGTTACTTGCCTCCTGAGTTTGAACTTCACCAGTGATTCTCAAATCTTGGTATGTATAGGAGCGTTTATTTAAAAATGAAGATTTATGGACCAAAGAGCCAAAGATTCTGACTCAGTCGGTATAATAAGAAGGATTCAGAAATCTACATCTTTAATGAATATCCCACTGTGCGCTACACTTTGAGAATCTCTGGTCTAATTGATTTGGAAGATCACTTCCAGCACTAACATTCTAACATTCTGTGAATTTGTCCTTTCTTTAGCAACCAGTCTCAGATAGCCTGGCACTCCCTCGATGTCCATCTGCCGTGTGGGAACAATGGTACACAGGGAGCAGGAGCACCAACATCTACTCTAGGCAGCATAGGAAAGACGATAGGGCCAGTTGGGTTGTTGTTCCTTCACTGGGGTAAAAACTAACATCCTTGTCTCTGACACCCAGGTGACAGGTGGAGTCTGGAATTTCAGCCGCATTTGCTGCGATGTTTTTGTCACCCTGGATGTCATGATGTGTACAGCCAGCATCCTGAATCTCTGTGCCATCAGCATAGACAGGTAGGGTTGCAATTCCCCCTCCAGGTGGCCCAAAAGCTGGGGAAGTGGGGAGAGACAGGTTTTGCATTTGAGGGTACTGGGGTAACCTCCAAGTAGAACTTGACGCGGGAACATTTTCTTTCTTTTTCTTTTAAAGTATGGTTTGCAGGTGAGAAGAAACCCCTGCGACAGCAGGGAAATAATGACCCTATAAGCTTCCCTAGCCTTTCTTCTCCTCCAACTCCCTGAGAAGGATTCTGGCGCTGCTTTTCCACCATCCTTTGGGGGCTTTATTGCTTTCTACTAGGAATGCAAGGAGGGGGGCAGAAGGAGGAAAAGTGAGCTGACTGGGGTTCGTAGGAAATTCTGTTATTGTTTTGTTTGTTTTTGTTGAAGGGAGAGATAGAGAGAAAGTGGGGGGGCAGGTATAGGGATAATTTTTGAGGGCGAGAGGGGAGAGAAGTGAGGGAGAAGGGCAATTTTAGAAAGCATGGACATGATCTATATGTCTCTCTTATAGAGCTTAGAAAAGGAAGTAAAGAATAGTATGTTATTTAAAATTACATCTTGTTTGCTGGGATGAATTGCTATGATTTTGACTCCTCTCTCTGTGTGTGCCGCCTGAGTAGCATTGCTTTCTATCCCTGAGGGCACTTGGACTCACCACCCTTGCTCTGGGTCCCTCTGTTTCTCCCTTTCCCTCTCCTTTTGCCTTCCTCTCTTCTTTCCCCTTTCCTCTCCCTGAGCCTTAGATTTGTCATGGCTCCCCAGGACATCGCCAGCCCCACTGAGAGCCCTGGGGAAAGGAGGTCACATTTAAGCCTATGGCCCTTGACACCCATCAAGAGCCACCTCCTTTTCCTCCTCTGAGTTCTCTCCTTCCCACTTCCCCTTCCACATTTTCCGCCCCAATAATATCATCCATCCACCTCATAGCTCCACAGGTGACCCCAAATAAGATCTGCCATTTATTGAGAATCTATCACATTGTGCCAAGCTTTGACACACATTAACTCATTTCATTTTCACAATTCTTAGGTACTGTCATTATCTTCAATTTCCAACTTCTTAGAGTACTTAAGAAATTTGACAAGACCACACCACTAGCACAGGGCCACACAGGATTAGAATTCATGTCTATTTGACTTGAAGTAAATAATCTCAAGCTTTGTGCTAACCTCCCTAAATCTCCAACTGCATTTATGCCTTCTCCCCTGAGTTCCAGATCACATTACTGCCTGGATATTCCACTTGTTCCTCTTATGCCAGTTGTTAAAAACCAAACCATTAAAGCACCAAATCATCTTGACATGGTGATCTCTTCTTGACAGCATCTTTCTCCTGGAATCTTGTGTGTTGTTTGACTCCTTTCTCTTCCTAATCTTTCATATTCAAGAGGTTGGTGTTTATAGACCCTATGTTTGCCTTTTTTTCAGATTTTTCTCTGCTTTGTCTTTCTTGCTGCCTCCTACTTATTTGAAGATCCTATGACCCCTTACCTAAATTCTGCTGCACTTTCTAACTGGTCCTTCATATCACTGACAAAATTGTTTCCCCAGAAGTAAAGCCCCAGTGGCCATTCCCCCACTCAAAACCCCTCAGTGTCACCTGGGCTTACTGAATGCAAGTTAGAATTACCTCCACAGCCTGGCATTCAATGTTTTCCACAATATGGCCTCAAGCACTCCTTCCTTCCTTCCTTCCTTCCTTCCTTTTTTCCCTCCTTCCTTCTTTCCTTCGTTCCTGCTTTCCTTCCTTTCTTTCTTCCTTTTATCCTTTCCCTTTTTCTCTCTCTTTCTCTCTCTCTTTCTCTTTCTTTCTTTCATTCTCTCTCTCTCTTTCTTTCTTTCTTGTTGTTTTGAGTCAGAATCTTGCTCTGTCTGGAGTGCAGTGGTACAGTTTCAGCTCCCTGCAAACTCCGCCTCCCAGGTTCAAGCAGTTCTCCATCCTCTGCCTCCTGAGTATCTGGAGTTACAGGCACCCACCAGCCTGTCTGGCTAATTTTTCCATTTTTAGTAGAGATGGGTTTTCACCATGTTGGCCAGGCTGTTTTCAAACTCCTGGCCTTAAACAATCCACCTGCTTCGGCCTCCCAAATTGCTGGGATTACAGGAGCGAGCCACCATGCCCAGCCTCAATCCCTTTTCATCTCTTCCCAGGTCACCCCATATCCTCATGCTCTAAGATCACAATGGTCCTCTTTTCCATAAAGCCCTTTCACAGTCCCGCAGTCTGATTCAGTCACCCTTGAACCCTCATAATGCTTTCTATGCTTTCTCTGTCACTATGTTGTGGCGTCTCCAGCCCGCCTTTTCTAGAGGTCCTAGCACAGGCCCCCTCAATGGCCCAGTGTTTTGCCCTCTATAGCAACAGCCTCGCACTTCCTTTTATGTGCCGAAACGGGAATTTTGAAGAATAATAAAAAAATGAATATGAAAACGCTTTCCTCTGGTGATCCTGCAAGCCAATCAGCCAACTGGATGATTTTTTATTTATATCACTTGGTTGGCTATCCAACTGAGAGGAAAACTAAAGAACATGTCCACAATGCTGCAAATAATACCATTAAAGAGTGTGCTTAAAATAGAGGGATCCAAGTGCAGTAGCATGTGCCTGTAATCCCAGCTACTTGGGAGGCTAAGGTGGGAGGATTGCTTGAGGTCAGGAGTTTGAGGCCAGCCTGGACAGCATAGCAAGTCCTCATCTCTGCAACAACAACAACAAACTATAGGAATATAACTGCATCATTCTGTGAACATACTGATATAACATTGAACTATACACTTTGAGTGGATGAATTGTGTGGTATGTGAGTCATATTTTAACAGAGCTGTGTAAAAAAGTGAAGAGTTGGGGATTTTACAATATTTTTAGCTCTAACAGCTAAGTCTTTTGTGTAATTTCTAGACATTTAGTACACATTTTCAGGAATACATTATT
Organism: Cebus imitator; assembly: GCF_001604975.1. Lineage (NCBI taxonomy): Eukaryota > Metazoa > Chordata > Mammalia > Primates > Cebidae > Cebus > Cebus imitator. The sequence goes on along the minus strand of NW_016107472.1, from coordinate 15,881 downwards.
TACAGACGTGGAGGACTGCAGCTGGTTTGCTTCATCATCACCTCCCCAAAGCCTTCTATAAGACCTAGCTCCTGATCACCTGCGACCCTCTCTGCTATGCCCATTATAGAGCCTTGAACAAAGAGTGTTTCAGCTGAATTCAGTGGTCCCTGCTTGGAGGTAGCCAACGTTTATACCATAAAGTAGGCACTTTCGGAAAGGACATGAGCGAATGGGAGAGAGTTTGCTTTGTGAGGAGGGGGAAGAACCGTAGAAGGAAGAGCCTCCTCAGCACTCCTAGTTCCTGAGTCTCCTCTCTTCCCTCTTGAGAATGTGCCTATACACTTCACCCACACGTATTCACAGGCACTTAGGGCTGTGGATGAGATTGTGAAGGTTGTGCCCTCCGCAAGGGCGTGGGAATGAAATTCAGCCATCACTCCTTCTTCCAAGCCTAGAGTTGCCCAGGAGAGGTGCCTTTCTCTAATGTGCACAAGAGCACCATTTTGCCGGCAGCAGCCATGCTTAACACACACTTCCAGTTTTTACCACTTACAACGCAACCAACAAGAGTAACTTTGAATTGACTTCTGTCCCATATGGGAAAACTCCGAGAATATACAGCACTTACCTACCCGAAGGGACCAGACACACCTTAGCTCCCAAGCAAAAAGGAAGCTCCCTTCTTGGTTCATATTTCTATATGAGCCAATGAACCCTCACCAAAACTCAAAATGGAGCCCCCTCCTATTCTAGAAATGAAAACAGGCCTTGGAAAAGCTGGATTCATTATTCTTCACAGCAGTTTGCAGTACATAGCATTAAATTCTGTTCGTGGGATGACAAATAGCTGGTCAATTCACTAAAAATGCAGTCATTCACACAGATCTTTGGTCTTCACACAATGCCAGTCACCAATCTGACAAACTTAACCAAATGGATTCAGTATTTTTTGGTCATGAAGCCCTGGTCTGTAATAACAGTGTGGAAAGAGATACGAAAGAAAAGGAAATGATAAAAGGGTTTTTGAAAGCAAGTAATACTATTGTCATTAGATTCTTAGGCATAGCTCTGATGCTTGGATTAATGCTGCCTTTTCTTTTTTAAAAAGCAGAGTGGGAAGTCCTCTGAGCACAAGCCCCCACTCCTTTAGCTCCCTGCCTCCCCAGGGGGCCAGCCCCCCTCCCATCTCATCCTGGGTCCAAGCTAACTCAGGGAGAGGGCTGAGAATGTGTCAGAAGAGGAGGACACAACCAAGTGGTGAGAATTAGAGTCCTCCGAGAGGAGCCCAGGAATAATGCAGCCAAATTCATTCACCAGGGAGTTCTTTAAGTGGCTCTCAAATGGCACCCATCACACAGGCAAGCCTCCGCGTCTTTGCAGCGAGCACAATAGGTACCAGATGAGTCACAGGCACCTTGGATTTTTAGTTTGCATCTAAATAAGCACTTTATATTTGCAAAAGGCTTTCCAGTGATTTGCAAAAAGCTTTCTCCTTCAACAATTCCAGGAGGGGAGTGCACAGAACTAAAGATTTATTGAGCCCCCTGTCTGACCAAATAAAAGGTGGTGAAAAGCAGCCCTCACAGAACCCTGGGGCTCATTAAACCCAGGCGGGGAGTTAGAGTCAGGCCTTCCCACCCAGGCTGGCCTCTTTCCTCCTGGACTGCTAGCTTCCTAAAGAGCAACACTTGTCAGTTCACACACACACACGCACACATACACACACACACACGTGCGCACGCACACACACACACACACACACACACACACCTCCCACCCTGGGACAGGGCTCTGAGATAGAAATCAAATTCTGTGAGGTACTGAGACCCTCAGTAAGTGGCAAGCCATATAGATCCCGCTCAAAGAACCAGAAGCCAGATGGGGCATCGCAGTTATCTCATTTGAGGAGAAATGCTAACCACTTGCCTGAAGTCCTGCAGCCTCTTAGCACACGTGTGGGACTAGAAATGGAATCTCCTGACTTTCCACCAGCACTCTATTACAATAAGTGATACCTTCATTGATGAAGGTGAGGATGGGGCACCAAGGCAGGGGCTTCTGGCCACGCTGGCCGCTCATCTTTAGAGATGCAATTTTCTTGGACTAAATGAGACACATTTCCTATGTCTTCAATGCCCTGGCTGTCTTCTGTGCTAATGCTAACTTACATGAGTCTGGAAGCAACAACAATAAAAATAGCTACAATTTATTTAGCATGTACTGTGTGCCAGACACTAAGAGCTCTTCATTCATTATTGCTAACCCTCATGACAACCCAGAGAGAGAGAGAGATGTATTATCTTCACTATATAAATAAAGGTGCTGAGACTAGAATGGGTGGGTGAGTTTGCCAAGATCACGCAATTAGCTGGTACAAGAGGAAGGACTGAGGCAGCCTCTGTCTACCACAGCACACTGCCTCTCTCAAAGATGGTGAGCTGCGAGTCTGGCTCTGGGATCCTAGCTACAGAGTCGCAATGCCTGGCTAAAAATCCAGGTGCTACAGTTTAATAGCAATGTGACCTTGGGCAAGTCAATTAACCCCTCAGAGCCTCAGTTCCCTTATCTGTTTAGTGTAGATAATAGCAAATACCTCAAAGGCTTGTTAGGAGGATTAAATGAAATAATATTTGTAAAGCACTTCAAATAGTGCCTGTCACATCGAAAGTGTTATGTACTTTTTTGGTGGATAAATAAACAAATGAAATGTTCCCTGATAATCGGGAGTAAGGGGAAGACAACCTTAAACTCACTGATATGAACAATCACTGATCCCTTGAGCTAGCACAGTAATAATGACACCAATAACAATACTGGCTTTTGAAAGTTTAGTATTCATCACTAGGCACTGTGATCAAAAACAAATGTCTACAGAGATAAACATTCAATATTCATTACAGACTTTTCAGGCAGGAATTATTATCCCCATTGCACAGATGAGAAAATTGAGTCTTAGAAAAAGCAAACCATTGGCCCATGGCCACACAGTTCAGTGGCAGAGCAGGGATTCAGTGCTGATCGGTCGGTTTCTCAAGCCCACAGACTTAATCACCATGCACACTGCCAGGGTTGGGGTCCGCGGTGTCATCCACACCAGAAACGGCCCAGGGAGCTAAGAGCTCAGACACAAGGGGAGGGGCCCTGGCTCAGGGGCTGCAGGGGCGGCGCGCACAGTGCGAGGCTGGCGGCCCGGGCCCTGGAGTACCGCGGTGAGCGCAGCGGCCAGATGTTCAGAGGCGGCCCTGGGCCAAGCCTCTCTTTCTCACGGCCAAGCCCAGCCCAGCCTTCCGGGTGCTTTGGCGGGGCCCTTGCCCGCGGTCGGTCACGTGCGTTCGCTCCGAGAGGAAATCAGAGGCTAAGCGGTCGGCCGGGGTGGGAATGCAGGGTGCCTGCAGGGCCCCAGAAACCTGGGCGCGGGGCTTTCCCTCTCTGCCTCCCCACAGAGCCTGGAGAGCCCCCAGGTGAGCAGTGAACTTCTGACCCCAGCCGAGCTGGCAGAGTTCTTGCTGCATTATAGTGCCCTCCGATGGCCAATTCCGGGACAGCCTCGATGTCGAAGTCAGCTTATGGCAAGCGGGGGACCTCATTTATTCTAACAGTTTAATCGTGTTTTAAAAAGAGTAAGAAAAAAATTAATGTAACAGTGTTAAAATGTAGTCTCGTCTCTCACTTCTTATCCACGTGAACAAAAAACCTTTGTCACAAAATTTCCCCTAATGCAGACTTTCTCAAAACCTGTCTGATCACAAGGTGTGCTCGCTTGTTAAAAATACACATTTCCCTTCTCACTGATGTGGGAGCTGAGCTATGAGGATGCGAAGGCATAAGAATGGTACAATGGACTTTAAGGACTTGGGGGAAAAAGTTGGGGGGAGTGAGGGATAAAAGACTACAAATATGGTACAGTGTACACTGCTCCCGTGATGGGGGCACCAGGATCTCACGAATCACCATAGAGAACTTACTCATGTAACCAAATACTACCTGTATGTACCCCAGTAACTTATAGAAAAGTAAAATTAAATAATTTTTAAAAAGAAGAAACAAAAATACACATTTCTGGGTTCTACTCCAGAAGTACTAAACCAAAATCTTCAGAAACTGAGCCTGATATTCTGCATTTTAACAGGACCCCCAGGCAATTAACAGAATCGAGCTAATTGAGGAAACTCAGCTGTGGGCCCTTGCAGTGCTTTGCAAGTGCAAACCACCCTTGCCATGCTGACTTCGCTGAGGAAGCCCTTGTCCCCCCACAACAACTCAGAGACCTGCCGATGCCTTGAGAGGGAGGAGGGCACTCATGAGAAACACACCTCAGAGGTGGGAGACCTGGCTCTGCCAGAATTTGCTGCAGAACCTTGGGTTCATAATTAACATCCTTGAGTCTCTGCTTCCTTCTTTATGGGATAGAGCCAGCGTTTCCTACACTTGCTGACTCACTTCATTAATGGAGCCTCCAAGGAGTTGCTGAACATTATAGCATATTTTAAAAGTATACAACTCATAGTGGTCTGCTGAAGCCAGCTTATCATGGCCAGTAAGAGCTAATTGACAAATGTTAGAAACTTTTTGAGTCGGTTATTAAAGCTTTGGTGGTATCTTAAAATGGGCCATGGCGGGAGCATTTACACCACAGAAATTGGCAAATATTACAAATTCGGGCTTTTTTAAAGCTACAGAGCCTATTGTTAGCCATTTACCAGCACCCCACTAAACACACAGGAGGGTCAGGCTCTTTTACGTCACAGGACATTCTGCAAGTGGCAGGCCTGGAGAAAGTGAGTTACCGCATTCCTTCCCCTCGCTGTTCTGTCATGGCAACAGCAGGACTCAAGGCTCAACCCCTCCTCCAAGGTGCCCATAGCTACCACTGACAGCTAGCCCTTGTAGACATACTGGACTGGAAGCCCAGCAGAGTCTAAAGCCCTGAGGAGAGTCAGAGGCCTGGAGAAACACCAGCTGCTACTTGACCTGCTCTTGTATCAACCAAGGAGGGGATTCAAGAGAGGACTTGCACCAGATGAAGGGAATTAGGTTGTTGTAGCCTCCCGAGGAGTGGGTGGCAGGATCTTAATTTGACCTTATTCAATTTTTCCCTTTTGAGAAAGAAGCCAACTTTGTCGTACATCATGGTGTCAAGGCCAAGTCCTGCAGAGTTTACCTTCATCTCAGAACTCACAGCTGACTGTAATCTGCTCTTTGGGGAATACAGATGTTACCACTCTACAAGATGCACACGAGGCAGATTCGGGGAGTGCTGGCCCGAAGGAGCAGGGCACACACAGGAGGGGCATCAGGAAGCCTTGCCCAATCCCCTCTACCCCAGCATCTGTCCTTCCTTTCCTTAATCCCAGGCCTTGAGGTACACAAGTGTTAAGGAGGCTCCAGGTTCCCTGGAAACTGATAAGACAAAAAATGTTGAGCCATAGGTAGATCCACCTATATACCTCAGATCACTAAGCCTGGCCAGGATTAGAAGGGAAGGAGGCCTTCCCCTCTTATGGGAAAGGCCTTCATGACCGATGAGGCAGTCAGTTAACAGTTCCTTATTACTTTCTTTGTACAGAGATCTATTAAGAGCAACAAGGTTATAAGATGATTTGATCCTCAAGTAACTTAAATCATATGGGGCTCTCACCAGCCATGAAGCAAATTCAATCATGGAGCAAGACAGCTGTGTGCAGGAAGGCACACTGTAACTGATTTGCATGCAAGTGCTAAGAGTTCATAGTTAGAGTACTCTGTACAATGGAAAGGACTGGGAAGGTGGCTAGAGAGATCACCTGAGATTAAGGGAGGGCAAGACTGAGTTGCCCAGGGAGGGAGAAGAAATGATTAATTGAACAAAGATGCCAGTCTCTGACTATTGAAGAGTGCTCATCACCAGGCCTGTTTGGCTGGAGCTATGAGTGAGTGTCAGGGACCAGTGGGAGGTCAGATTGGCAACGTAAGTTGAGGTCATGTTGGAGAAGGCTGAGCTTGGTTTATGGGTGAAAGAGGAGCCATGAAAAGTGTATTCATTTTCTATTGCTGTGAAACACATTATCACATATTTAGAAGCTTGAACTGTACCCATTTTTATCCTGCAGGGTCTGTAGGTCAGAACCCTGTGCACAGTGTAGGTAGGTTCTCTTCTCAGGATCTCACAGGGCTGAAATCAAGGTGTAGACTGGGCTGTGTTCTCATCTAGAGCTTGGGATCCTTTTTCACACTCATTCAGGTTGTTAGGGGTATTCAGTTCCTTGCAGTTGCAGGACTGAGGCCCCTACTTTCTAGCTGGCTGTCAACCAATGCAATTCTCAGCTCCCGTAAGCCTTTTGTCATCTCCTAAAAAATGACCCTCTCCAAAACACGGCAGTTTGCTCCTTCAAGGCCAAGAGAATAATTTCTCAGTCCCCTTTAAGGGCTCACCTAATTAGGTCAGGCCCAGTCAAGATAATCTCCCGTTTGATTAGCTCAGCCACAACTGATCGGTAATCAAGTCACAGAAGTGATATTACATTATAGTCAGAGATTCAGCCTACACTCAACGGAGGGGATTACACAACGCAGAAATCTTGGGGCTATTCTAGAGTCCTGCCTATCTCAGATCATTTTCAGCTGGGGAGATGAGGCGACATGATGAAATTTATTTTTGAAACCTCGCAGCAGGAGCTCAACGAGGAGACTGTAGCCATGACAGAAATCAGGTAGCAGGAAAGGAATAGGTGGATAAATAAATAGGGAAGATATACAATGGACAAATTTACAGGACCTGGAATGTTCCTTCCGCATCTGACCTCATGGCTGGCCCTCTCTCATACCACTCACTTCCCTGCCCACTCTGTGTTAGTTTTACCTCCTCCCTGGTTCTCTAACACATCACCCAGCTTATTTCTTTCATGATACTCTTCATTTTATATTACTATATTTGTTTCCTTTTTATTGTCCATTCACTCCACTAGACTCTAAGCTCGAACAGAACAGGGACAATGTGTCTTTTGCACACCTCTGAATGTCTGGAATTGGGCCTGGCATATAGTTGAGGCTCAATAAATATTGAATAAAGGTTAAATAAATAAGTGAGCAAATTATATGAAAGGATCCAGGGAGATTCAAAAGGTCTGAGTATCGGGTCTGGATGTCTTGAAGAAAGGCATAACATGGAATCAGATTAAGAGGTTTGGGGAGTTGGGGAGATCTGTTTTAGACATCTTGAGTTTGAGGTGACTATTGTGCAGCTAAGTCCTACGGGCAGCTGGAAATGCATGTGAGGAATGGACACAAAAAAAGCCACAACCATAGTGGTTGTTCCAATCCTAGTAAGGAACTGGGCTTTGACCACGAAAAAGAATGAAAACTGGATTTTAAAATAAGCCTCCATTGGACATTTCTCATTTATATTTTTAAAACATCTACTGCTTAGAGGAGCTGTCGCCATGAAGGTTATAATTTGTATTAGGACACAGCAGAGGGTAAACAACCTCTTTGGGTACTGTTCTATCATTGCCTGAAAACCTGCGGGAGGCGGTGAAGGCACGCAGCCCAGCACCCAGAGTGTTGGGAGTGAAGGTAGGGCCGGTTATGCTGGGCGATCAGGCAGAACCGGGAAAGCAGATCTCCAGCAACGCAGTGGCGCTGTGTTAATCTTTTTATTTTTCTCTTTCTCTGTTCATCTCCCTCAATAAGTTCTTCATTTATCTTATCTCAACCTTTCTGCTTTTCTCTCTTCCTCTAGCTAAATCATATTTCTCATGCCTTATGTATCAACCTGATTATTTCTCTACTAACTTCTTTCATCTGGTCTTTTGAAAAGTTCCCCTCACTAGACTTCGTGGCTCATGCCTGTAATCCCAACACTTTGGGAGGCGGAGGCCGGAGAGTCGCTTGAGCCCAAGGGTTTGAGACCAGCCTGGGCAACAAAGTAAGACCCTATCTCTACAAATAAAATAAAATAAAATAAAATAATTAGCCAGGCATGGCGGCACAGGCATATAATCCCAGATACTCGGGAAGCTGAGGTAGGAGGCTCTGATCCCAGGAGTTGAGTTGCAGTGAACGGTGATCACACCACTGCACTTCGGCCTGGGTAACAGAGTGAGACCCTGTCTCCAAAAAAAATAAGAGAAGTACCCCATTCCATCTCACCATACCTATCCCCTCTCCCTTTGCTTTTTCAGGTACACTGCAGTGGTCATGCCTGTTCACTACCAGCATGGCACGGGACAGAACTCCTGTCGGCGCGTGGCCCTCATGATCACGGCCGTCTGGGTACTGGCCTTTGCTGTGTCCTGCCCTCTCCTGTTTGGCTTCAATACCACAGGTAATGATGATGGCTTCACTTCTAGCATCAGTACGATTCACAGCACACCTGAATGTCTGGCTGTGAGTTGTGCTCAGCCTTGAAATTTCTGACCCCGGGTCAGCATACTTTGCAATTAAAGGAGAATGCCAGAGAATGCAAAGCTTTGGCCTTTGTTTGTTATAAATAAAATATAAATAAAACCTCATCAATTATTGGCACAGGGGGTAAAGTTCTGCCCCAATTAATGAAAAGTCTGGCTCATCTTTATTTCAAAAAAATGTCATTGTATTCATTTGCAGAAACGTACCAGTTGAAAAAACCAAGATACATATTAATAATTCAGGCAAGTTCTGCTAATGAAAAGACAACAATTCATAACAGACCTACTATAAGAATTTTATAATGCAAAATAACACATTATAAAAGTCTTATAGTAGGATATATATTTCCAACTTTTTACTCAATAAGAATAATTTCTGATACTTTAGAACTAACCAGTATACTTTTGCAAATTGCTGGAGTGTGTATTTTCTATTTTTAATATAAAAATTCTGGATATGATGGTTGGCACATGGTACATCGATAGGATGGACAGATGGATGGATGGATGGATAGACGGATGAATAGATGGATAATGTATATACCTGAAATGCTCAGAATTTTAAGTGTAGGACACCAATACCTCAGATGAATCAGTGCCTTCCATGTTGGTACCATGTCCATCTTTTAGCCTCAGTAATTTTTTCTCTTTTTTTCTTTTTTTTGAGACCAAGTCTCATTCTGTTGCCCAGACTGAAGTGCAATGGCATGATCTCAGCTCACTGCAACCTCCACCTCCCGGGTTCAAGCACTTCTCCTGCCTCAGCCTCCCTGGTAGCTGGGATTATAGGGATCTGCCACCACCTCCAACTAATTTTTGTATTTTTGATAGAGACAGGGTTTCATCACGTTGGCCAGGCTGGTCTCAAACTCCTATCTCAAGTGATCGGCCCGCCTCAGCCTCCCAAAGTGCCGGATTACAAGTGTGAACCACTGCACTCAGTAATTTCATGTGTGAAATGAAAGATATTAACACACATAGTAACGTGATGGGTATTGACAATATACACTGAGTGCTAAGAGAAACCTGCTTGATTAGTGTTCCAGTGGTCATCTGGATTTCTTATTTTGTCCATTTGAATTGATTTCATTCAACGCCTATATGCCAGGTTTGTAAATTTCTATATGTATGTACTAGTCACATGGCCACATGCTTGTGTGTATGCAGATATTATGTCTAACATATTATGTATAAATACAGGCAAATCCTAACTTTAAGTAATCTTCCAAGTGTCATTTGCTGGACAATGACTTAGAAGTCAAAATACATTTAGGAAGATAGGCATAGGCTTTGGAGTCAGTAAAATCTAAGTCCAAACTCTAAACCAAAGTCCAGTTTTACTAGCTGTCTCTCCTAAACAAGTTACTTAACTTCTCTGAGTTCAGTTTCCTCACTGGTAAATGTGGGATAAAATTACAGTGGAGCATATACTTGAGCAAATTAAAATATGTGGACTCGATCTACATATTTAGTTAAGACATTTTTAATATTTATTTTTATATTTGACCTGCTACAAATAAGCCCAGCAACTTTATCTCTAAAATGATATTCCATAGGAACCCTGTACTATATGACACATTACTATATGTATCATACAACCTATTACTCTTCAGGGTTGTAATAAAACACGTATATCTTTATATGTGATTCAGATTTTCAAAGCAAATTTGGAGTCTATAATTTTCACTTTATTTACTGACTTTAGAATCTAAGCCTACATATAACTCCACTCTACCTTCTTCATAGAGATTTTTGCAATTAAATGAGGATTAAATGGGGATAACATATGTAAATATGCCAAGCACTTACTGCCTCCTCAAGGCCAGCTTGTCTCTCTGCCACAGTGAAGGGTAACTATTCAACTTATCAACAAATATTTGCCTGGTTAACCCAGGCTATTCCCAAAATATGGTGTTGTTATCTTTGCATTACTGTTTACCATTCATTACTTTGTTATTTTAGCTGAACAACACTTTATACATGCAAACACGTGTGCACATGGGCACACTGCGCAGCACAAAGCAATATCCCTTAATGTGGCTACGGAGGCTGACTCTGTGGCACTAAAATACCATATCTGGTGAATGCTAAATGTGCTTTATAGGTTAGTCTGATAGCTAAGTCACCTTCTGTAAGTTTGTTTCTATATGAAAATGTATTCTGCCAGGCGCGGTGGCTCAAGCCTGTAATCCCAGCACTTTGGGAGGCTGAGGTGGGTAGATCACGAGGTCAAGAGATCGAGACCATCCTGGTCAACGTGGTGAAACCCCGTCTCTACTAAAAATACAAAACATTAGCTGGGCATGGTGGCACGTGCCTGTAATCCCAGCTACTCAGGAGGCTGAGGCAGGAGAATTGCCTGAACCCAGGAGACAGAGGTTGCGGTGAGCCGAGATCGCACCATTGCACTCCAGCCTGGGTAACAAGAGTGAAACTCCATCTCAAAAAAAGAAAGAAAGAAAAAGAAAATGTATTCTTAGAATTTCTAGTGTGGGGAACTCACCACTGCTAGACTAGGCACTGTTTACCCCCTAGCCAACAGCAAATCCCCACCAGCATCTGCTGGGCTGGCTGTGGTTCCCCTGACTCACTCTTGGTGGAGGCGGTCTTCTTCACTCTCACAGACACACCACACTGGAAACAGTTGAAACAGTCTCAAAATCTGACATTAGACCATGTTCTCGGTGAATGTCGACATCCAGAGTGAGGAAGAAGGATGAACAACTCATTCCAGTGTTGTTGCCACCAGTGAGATCATTATTGTTCCAGAAACAAAATTCAGGAAAATTTTTTTCAAAAGGATTTTCAAATATAGGATTGAGAAGGCAGAAAAGGCCTGTGACTTAGCATGTGCGCTTTCACTTCTCTCTCGTCTCTCACAGCCTGTCTCCCTCTTTTACTTTTAAGTTTATTGCACTCTAGCAAGCCCTCCAATTATTCATATATAGTGTCAAAGTGTCAGGTTCCAATGTGAGGGCTCAGTAGATATTAGCTGGTGCTATAGTTGTTATTAGTTGTTGGAAAAGTTTAACTATACATCAAAATTTAACTATACATCTGCAGCTGTAAGAGTTTTGCTGATAGTTTTAGAGATCAGTCACCTCTTCCTTGAACAGTTAGGGGACTTAGTAAGCGAAACTCAGGCCCAGCCGTCCTCCTCTGCCTCAAGCCGACCTTCACTGTACAGCTTCATTATCTTGATAGATGTGGGTTCCTGCAGCAACTCTCTCATCTATAAGGAAGTTCCCAAGTTCATTTGAAAGCCCAATATAAAGGACTCCTCTCAGTCATTTTTTCTGCTCCTTCTGTGGAAAATCAAGGGGGAGACAGCAGGATCCTGCCAATAACACCTGATATTGGAAGCAGCTGGACTTTCACTAATAAGTGCAACACAAAAAAAGAACTTTCTGGCAGAGCTCTCCTTTTAATATCATGGGCTGCCACATGCAATTGTGAATTAAGAGAACATAAGACACAGAAAAGTTGAACTTCAGTCTCTTCCAACTTGGAGTTGCTCCTGATCTCAGATGAAAGGTCAATATGAGGCAGGGTCTTGGGTCAGAGAGTTCCTGGCCAGGATTGCCTTAACTTCCAGCAGAGGCCCAACAGTCTAGGCAAATACCACATCATCAACAGACCCTGATACAGCAGAGCACGGTGTGCTGGTGCTAAAGGAAACTCTGAAGATCCCTGAATGAGCAGCCCAATCTTTTCATTGCATAGATAAAACTAGTATTTAAATTCCTGCTAAATCAGAAAGCTATTGTGTTATTTTTAAAAATCTAGATTGAATAAGCAAAGAATGAATAAGCTGGTGATAAGGGTTCAAGAAACCTTTAAGGGAGGAGAAACTTAAAGTTAAGAAAACTCTATCAGCTGGCTTGATTTTCCTTTGAAAGAAGGAAATGGAGGAGGGCTATTTATTTGATTTCATCAATAGAACAACTCACCTAGTTTTCAGAGCACTGGAGCTAGGTTGGGGGAGGGGGAGCTTGGTTGCACAAAAAGTTGAAAGAATAATAGAAGCACAAAGTTAAAAGGATAATAGGCTCATCCTAAAATCAAATTCATTGGCACCGCATGTCTTTGGAATCAAGTTGGGGTCAAATCTGTCAGTGAGTTTGAAGTTCATGAATCTTTCAAGTAAACCTGCTCTGAGCCAAGCTGTTCACATCATTGTGGGGCTCAGTTTCCCAAGACAGCCTGCAAAAGCCTCTTAGATGCCTTCATATTTTTCACCCAGCACAGTGCTTTACACATAGTAGGTACTCCATAAAGGTTTGTTGAATGAGTAAATAGGTGACTCTTCATCATCATCCTTTCTTCCTGAAATGTTGACATTAATCGGGAGAAGCATCTCTAATCTCAGAGGAGCAGTGACCTCCCCTCCCCCCGGAAAGGCCTTCTCCATTATCCTCTGGTCAGTGAGTATGCATGTGTTTACATAAAATGCTCATTTGTACATTTTGCTCATTTTCATTTATTATTTTTGCATTTGCTTAATAACTATTGTGCTAACAAAACGACACTCCTGCAGTTAAATCATCAAAGCAAGGCACCTCATCTTCTGGGGAACTGTCAGCTTCTGAGGGGGGCCTTACTGTCTTCCTCACCTCTTTGGTATTCAGCAGAGAAGATTTCAGAACTGCTGCTGTGTGGTGCATCACTCTGCCCTGCCAACAGGACACACACACCCAGGGCCAGGCCTGCTGGGGGCTGGGGCAGGCCCCACTCATTGGCCACCCACCTCCAGTGTCACTCTGCCTGCAGTGGGGACATTCTGGAAGAGGCTGCAATGCTCGATCTAAGGAAGGGAAACAGTTTACTTAGGGGAGGAAGGAAGGGAATCTGCAGTGCAGATTCTGTGATTATATGTGAAAGCCTTCATTGACTAGGAACCCTGAAATAGCTATATGCCCTCTCAACTCTGTCTTTCAATATTTTTAATGGAGAAATAAATGCTTGCACATAAAACAGTCATAAGGTATCATGAGATACATACATATTTATATGTAAGTCTCCCTTCTACGCCAGATTACTAAATTCTCCCATCCCCTCAGAAACAAACATTAATATTGTTGCAAGATAATGTTTGCAACAAGTGTGCATGTCATATACATATATGTGTATGTACATGTATGTGTATTCATTTTTACACAAAGAGAAGCATATCATACCCCCTTCTGACCTTTGCTTTTAAAAGAGGTAGCTCATATATAAAATTTAGAGGTCAGCCTCCCGGAACCCAGAGGGGCAGGAAAAGGTAGAAAATTAGGTAAAAGAACCAACAGGGAATACCCAGGACACCAAGGATGGCAACAAGATGGGGAGTGCCACCCCGCTGGCCTCTTCTCACACACGAGACATGCGAGACGCCTTTTGATCATGGGCAGGATTTAAAACCATAGTCAGACGCTGACAACAGGACTGACTTCCGAGAAGGGGCAGATCACCGCCAACATGGCTCCCTAGAGATTCCAAAAGGCTACCCTCTGCCACTCATCCCTCTCCCAACTCCATCATCCCCTAATACCAGAAGATGCCAATTTGGTGAACTATGCCGAGCCTTATGAGCCATTTCCTAAGAGATGATGACACAGGCTTTGGTGAGACAACATGAAATTTACCTGAATTTTACTTCCCTTCAGAGAATCAGAGAATTTAGGAGTAGCTTGTAAAGATTCTAGTGGCAAAGTTGTCATTAAAATGCATCACTGACCACTTTTTTCATTTTTGTTATTAGCTATTATTCTTTTCCTTCTCTCAGAAATATTGTTTCCTGTAAGTTTCTCTCCAAATGATACCTTCCCTTTTCAGGTCAAAAAGCTCAGGGGAGAGAAATAATAAATAGCAATCATAAATAAATATTAATAATAGCTACCATTTATTCTCATTAATTCTCACAACTACTGTATAATACTTCTATACTTTTTCTTTACAGGTAATAAAACTGAGGCTTCACATATTTAAGAAACGTGCCCAGGATCACACAGTTAATATATAGTAGACCTGAATCTCACACGTAGGGCTGCCTGCCTTCCACCTCCCCCAGAAGACCAAGAAGCAGAATAAGGGGCTTACATGGCCACTGCCCTCTCCCCACCAGCTCACACCTGAGGCTTCATCTTCCAAGGCCAGATTTGGGGTTGGAGAATCCCCAGCGCTTTATGAAGATCGGCCAGGTGTACCAGCAGTTGTTGCTGACAGTGCCGGATGAAGCACAAACGTTCCACGTCACAATAGTAAAGGGGGATGGGAAGTTAAAATTACAGAAAGAACATTGGCTTGGGGACAAAACTGGCTGCAGGAACAGATTTTTCAGGTGCAGCCTTGGGCTACTTACTGAACCTCTCTGAGCTTTAGTCTGCTTATCTGAGAAGACAGACAGTAACGGCACCTGCCTCATGTAATGTTGCCGTAATTATTAGGTAGGATAAGGTGTACAAATCTCTTGGCTCATTGCCTGGCAAATATTGGTTTGCTTTTCTTTGCTTTTTCAAGATGGGGCAAGTTTCAGGCCCTATCTTGGGCCATGGAGGAATCTCAAAATCTGCTATGAAGAAGGCAAAGCTACAGGGACCTCCCAAGGAGAAGTGGCAGGAACATTTCAGGACATAAAGCACATTCTAAGCACTTCTAAATGCACATTCTTCATGTCACAATATCATTACCCGCCTTTTTCCCATCCCACCTCTGGCCAGTGCTGGGATTCCCTGAAAAATCAAATCCCTGTCTTATATTCAGCCACCACCTGCCCTCCATTCCAGATTCAGAATTGGAAAACTGGCATTCTCAGCAAACAAGGCTTCTTCCTTTCATTGCATTCCAGCAATTCTCAAATGCCTCCATACCAGCAGGCCCTTTTCGGGGGGCTGTAACTCTTCTGGGAGTCTCTGCCCTGTTGCCCTATAATGCTCTCTCCAGCCTCCCAGATTGCATGCATCTGTGTGACACTTATGACATCCTATGAAAGGGATCATCTGTCTATCTTGACTCTTTGCTCCCTTGAGAGCAGACATGGTGTCTCATTCATCATTGCAGGCTCCAGTGTCTGGTATACGATTGTTGGTAAATGTTCTTTTCTTTTCTTTTCTTTTCTTTTCTTTTCTTTTCTTTTCTTTTCTTTTCTTTTCTTTTCTTTTCTTTCTTTCTTTCTTTCCTTTCTTTCTTTCTTTCTCTCTCTCTCTTTCTCTTTCTTCTTTCTTTCTTCTTTCTTTCTTTCTTTTCCTTCCTTCCTTCCTTCTTTCTTTCTTTCTCTTTCTTTCTTTCCTTCTTTCTTTCTTTCTTTTTCTTTCTTTTTCTTTCTTTCTTTTCTCTCTCTCTCTCTCTTTCTCTCTTTCTCTCTTTCTCTCTTTCTTTCGATGAGTCTCTCTCTGACGCCCAGGCAGGAGCCCAGTGGTACGATCTCAGCTCACTGCAACCTCTATCTTCTGAAGTGATTCTCCTGCCTCAGTCTCTCAAGTAGCTGGGACCACAGGCGTGTGTCACCACGCCTGGCTAATTTTTGTATTTTTA
>NW_016107471.1:4702246-4735936 GCF_001604975.1 Cebus imitator | reverse complement strand
CGCGCGGGGCAAAGCAGCGGCGCGGGGCAAAGCAGCGGCGCTGGCCGGCGCTGGCCGGCACAGCCGCGCTGGCCGAAACAGCCGCGCTGGTGACCGTGGAGCACCTCTGCCCGGGAATTTCCTAGTCTGTGGGCAATAAAAACACGGCGTCCACTCACCCTCTGCGCTTTCACTGGGAGCTGCAATCCTGAGCTGTTCCTAAACGGCCATCTTGGATCCAGACCCCGATTCCCTCTTTTTGTATTGTTTGGGTTAGTTTTAGAAGGAATGGTACCAGCTCCTCTTTGTATGTCTGGTAGAATTCAGCTGTGAACCCGACGGGACCTGGGTTTCTTTTGGGTGCTATGCTCTTAATTGCTGCCTCAACTTCAGACCTTGTTATGGGTCTGTTCAGGGTTTCGGCTTCTTCCTGGTTTAGGCTTGGGAGGGTGCAAGTGTCCAGGAATTTATCCATTTCTTCCAGGTTTATTAGTTTATGTGTATAGAGTTGTTTGTAATAATATCTGATTATGGTTTGAATTTCTGTGGAATCTGTGGTGATATCCCCTTTATTGTTTTTTATTGCATCAATTTGATTATTCTCTCTTTTCTTTTTTATTAATCTGGCTAGTGGTCTATTTTGCGGATCTTTTCAAAAAACCAGCTCCTGGATTTATTGATTTTTTGAAGGGTTTTTTTTTTGTGTTTCTATCTCGTTCAGTTCTGCTCTGATCTTAGCTATTTCCTGTCTTCTGCTAGGTTTTGAGTTTTTTTGATCTTCCTCCTCTAGCTCTTTCAAATTTGATGATATGGTGTCAATTTTTGATCTATCCTTGATTCTCATGTGGGCACTTATTGCTATATATTTTTCTCTAGAGACTGCTTTAAATGTATCCCAGAGATTCTGGTATTTTGTGTCTTCATTCTCATTGGTTTCGAAGAACATGTTTATTTCTGTCTTCATCTCCTTGTTTATTCAGTCAACATTCAAGAGCAAGTTGTTCAGTTTCCATGAAGCTGTGCAGTTAACCCAAATGCCCATCCATGATAGACTGGACAGGGAAAATGTGGCACATATACACCATGGAATATTATGCAGCCATCAAAAACGATGAGTTTGTGTCCTTTGTAGGGACATGGATGAACCTGGAAACCATCATCCTCTGCAAACTGACAGAAGAGCAGAAGATCAAACACCGCATGTTCTCACTCATAGGCAGGTGTTGAACAACGAGAACACATGGACACAGGGAGGGGGTCACTACACACTAGGGTCTGCTGGGGCGAAATAGGGGAGGGATGGTAGGGGTGGGGAGTTGGGGAGAGATAGCAAGGGGAGAGATGCCAGATGTAGGTGATGGGGAGAAAAGCAGCAAATCACACTGTCACATGTGTACCTATGCAACAATCTTGTTGTTCTTCACATGTACCCCCAAACCTAAAATGCAATAAAATAAATTTAAAAAGGAAAGAAACTAATTTAAAAAGAAAGTATGTCAGACAAGGCATAACTAGAAAAGTTAAAAGATAACCCATCTCCAATAAGGGAGAAAAGATGTACTTTGGAAAAGAAAAAATTGGAAAAGGACTCAAATAAAAGATGTTGTATAATGTTATCATTTATACCAAAAAAACAAAAAACAAAATACAAAATAGACCATTGGCTTCTTAAAGTCCTTATAGCTGCCAGAACTTTTACTAGAAAGTAAAAGGAAACAATTTCTTAAATATGCACTTACCCAATAAAGATCAGCAAAGACCACTTAGAAACATCCTGATTTTTAGTATGAAAAGTGATAAAAGAAAATAGCACAATGCTGAAAACATGCATTCTTTAAAAATATGTTATGGTTTTGGTAACACCTATTTTATTATTTTGACTTCCACCTGATTAGTAAATTTTCTATCCAACAAAATTCTAAAGTTACCTCCATGGTTTGTGCTTTAAAATCTTTCAACATGCAAGGGAAATTTAAAGTATATAATAAATCATCAACATATTCATTAATACTTATTTTTATGATTATTAAGGTAATAGAATTTCACTTACAAACTTAACAAGACAAAAAAAGTATTTCAAAATATTTTTATAAATAGACACAAATACAACTAAGGTTTGTGGTCTCCAGCATAAGCACTTGTATTCATTCAACAAGTTTCCAGTGGTATCTAGAAGTTAAATTATGTGGTTTTCTAGGAAAAACTCTAAACATGTTCTCTTCATACCACAATTCTTAAGAACCTGCTTTATCCTTTACCCTCCTTCCAATTAATTTTATTGTATTAATTGCACAAAGTTTTGCAGTGTTGGGGATTGTTGAACTCAGTATTTTGTTTTCTTTTGATCAGGAGGTGTTAGACATTATTGCCTGAAGTGGTACCATTTGTTCTCTGTGAAATATGGTTAGCATCACCTTACTTTTTTATTAAGTGTATATTTATAACCTTTAGAAGCAAATGTTCTCTATCCACATGGCTAGCGTTTATTGTTTTAAGTTCTGCACGCAAAGCTGCTTTTCTTAATAATAAGAAACAGCTGTTGTAAGCACAACAATGAAAGCAATGGGTCATACATGCTTAAATTAGATACAAAGGGAATCAAACAGGGCTAAACTCTTTAATTCTGTCTCACTCTTCCATGATTGATGCACTCTAAAAAGAACAGTTATACGCTGTTGAGATTTAACAGATGCTAAAAGGAACCCTTTCCAGTGCACATTTGTTAGGCAGCTGAATTTTACACCAGCAGTGATTACAATGAGGAATCAATGTTTCCATGACAGTAAGACCCACAGAACTTACATACTGTAAAACTCAGGTAAAATAATGGCAAATATTAATGTGATACATAAACGCAATCAATCATTTCTATGGTGTGTTTACACACACACACACAAAGCAATGTGTGTTTTTATATTTGTTATATATATAAACTTTTTTAATATTTGTTATATTTATATTTCTTTTTATATTTGTTATATATATATATATATATATATATATATATATATATACATAAAACAAAATTAGGTATCAGTATATTGGTTTGTTTTTACATCAGTTTATGCGAATCATTCGTTTCATCTAACGCTTAATTATTTGCACAGTGATAACTGAGTAACTGAACCATGTATGATAGTGGTTACAAGACAGGTGGAGCTATGTATATTTTGAGGAAAAATAGAAATAAACTTAGAATTTATGGTATGTATTAATAGCATCTGGGAAGAGCAAAAATTTTATTTCTATTTTAATATCTGTTTTCATGGATTTAAAAGTCATCTTTTGATTATGTAGTTCATATTCTAAACCTAAAATTTTCATATTAAGAAAAATATGACATAAAATCAAGTCCTTTCTGATGCACATATTACCTATTTTGGAAGGAGGCAAAGAGTTATATATATATATAATAATGTCTACAAAGGATTTACAAAACATGGTTTTAAAAAATTCATTGTTAAGAATATAGGTTTTCACATATTTCCATTCACATAGTTAATTGTTAATATATTGTCCTTTCAGTTTTAAAATGTATTTTTCAAAAATGTAATAAAGACAGTAAAATAGTTTTTTTTTTTTCACATACAAACTAGAGCTCTGTATATTTGAGTATATATATAATTCTTCACTTCTGTAATATAAGCACTTTGGGTCCTTTGATGTTAACTGAAAGTTTTAATGTAACTTATATTAAATAGACATTGTTGATGCTCTGAAAGGAAATTATGTTTTGAATAACTCAAAAGTTACAATAAAGAACTGCTACATCTATGTCTTATTTTAAAATGTGCTGCCTAAAGACAGAAATACCATTCAACCTAGCACTCCCATTACTGGGTATATACCCAAAGAAATATAAAACATTCTATTATGAAGACACATGCACACATATGTTCTTTACAGCATTATTAATAATAGCAAAGACATATAATCTACCTAAATTCCCATCAATGATAGACTGGATAAAGACAATGTAGTATATATGCACTGTGGAATACTATGCAACCATAAAAAAGAATGAGAGCACATCCTTTGTAGGGACATGAATAGAACCAGAGGCCACAATGCTTAGCAAACTAACACAGGAACGGAAAACCAAATACTGCATGCTCTCATTTGTAAGTGGGAGATAAATGATGAGAACACGTGGATACAGAAAGGGGAACAACACACGCTGAGACCTCTTGGAGGGTGGAAAGTGGATGAGGGAGAGGATCAGGAAAAATGACTAATGGGTACTAGGCTAAATACCTGGGTGATGAAATACTCTGTAGAACAACAAACCTCCATGATACAAGTTTACCTATACAACAAATCTTTGCATATACCCCGAACTTAAAATACAAGTTAAAAAAAAAAAAAGAAATACTACACCTCAATAATAGAAAAATAAATGAACCAATTTAAAAATGAGCAAAAGACTTGAGGAGACATTTAAATGTTCAACAGGTAGATTTAAAATGCTCAACACTACCATTCATCAGGAAACAAAAATCAAAACCCCAATGAGGCATCAGCTTACACCAGTTAGGATAGCTGTTATAAACAAAACAAACAAACAAACAAACACAAAAATATAACAAGTGTAAGGATGTGGAGAAATTATAACCTTCTATACTATTTTTGAAACGTAAAATTATGTAGCTGCTATAAAAAATATTATGGAGATTTTAAAAAAATAATCAAAAGTAGAACTATAATAGAGCCCTGCAGTCCTACTTCTGAGTATGTTCCCAAAAAATTGAAATCTGGATCTGGATGAGCTATCTGCACTTCAGTGTTCTGTGTAGCATTATTCACAACAGCTGTGTTATAGAAACAGACCAAATATACATAGACAGATGAATGGATAAATAAAATGTGGTATATACACACAATATCTTATTCAGCTTTTTAAAATAAGGAAATCTTGACATTTGAAACAACACAGATGAAACCAGAGGTCATTATGCTAAATGAAATAAATCAGTTATAGATTAACAAATATTGTATGATTCCACTTACACAAAGTACCGAAAGTACTCCAACTTATAGAAGCATAGAAGAGAATAGTGGCTAGCAGGGGTTGGAGGAAAAGGGAATGGGCAGTTATTGTTCAACTGGTATGAAGTTTTAACTATATGAGATGTATTAATTCTAGAAATCTGCTGTACAGAATAATACCTATAATGCCTGTTGTCAACAATACTGGATTATGCACTTTAAGTTTTGTTAAGAGGAGAAATCTCATATTAAGCATTCTTAACACACACACACACACAGACAGAGAGAGAGAGAGAGAGAGAGAGAGAGAGAGAGAAAGAGAGAAACAAGGAAACTGGGAAGTGATGGATAGTTGATTACCTTGATTATGGTGATGGTTTCATGAATGCATGATAAGGCCAAACTCATCAAATTGTAAGCATTAAATATGTTCAGTTTATTGTCTATAAATTATACCTCAATAAAGCTATTTTAAAAAAGAGTTACAGTAAGGTCTAGAGTTGCACTGCTGGCAATTCTCTTTCTTTGTAATAAAACACCAAACACAGTCATCCATCACTTAATGACAGGGATGTATTCTGAGAAATGTGTCACTGGGTGATTTCATTGTTGTGAGAATATCACAGAGAGTGCTTACACAAATCTTGATGGCAGATCCTATTACACACCTAGGCTGTGTGGCATAGCCTGTTGCTCCTAGGCTACAAACCTACACAACACAGCACATTACTCTACTGGATGCTGCAGGCAATTGTTATGCAATGATAAGTATTTGTGTATCTAAACATCTAAACATAGAAAAGGTATAGTAAAAACATGATATTATAATCTTATGCGGTGATGTTGTATATAAGGCGATGTTGAGTAAAATGTTCCTATGGGGCACGTGAACCATACTATAAAATTTCCCCTTTTACTTAAAAATGTGCATATCTCATATGTGCTAATGCATAGTGAATATGTCATGTAATTATTTAAAATGAAAATAATTTGATTTAAATAATGAACAAATAATTTCACTAATAATGTCTCTTTAAAAATCTTATAAGTAACTTAAATATGAATATAATAAACACATATAAAATATTTTTATCACAAACATATGAAATACATTTACCTACTATTTCTTATAAAAAATTGAGATGAAATTTTAGAAAAAATGACTTTTTAGATGGTAATTGGTAATAATTGTAAACAAAATACCTTTTTTTGTTTAAAGAATTATACATGCACTCTTCTAAAAATATGTGATATGGTTTGGATTTGTGGTCCTGCCCAAATCTCATGTCGAATTGGAGGAGGGGCTTGATGGGAGGTGTTTGGATCATGGGGGTGGATTTTCCCCTTGCTGTTGTTGTGATAGTAAGTTCTCACGATATCTGATCATTTATAAGTGTGTGACATCTCCCTCTTCTCTCTCTCTCTCTCTCTCCTGGTCTGCCGTAAGACATGCTTGCTTCTTTTTCATATTCTGCCATACTTTAAAGTTTCCTAAGACCTCCCAGTCACATTTTCTGTTAAACCTATGGAACTGTGAATCAATTAAATCTCTTTTCTTCACAAATTACCCAGTCTCAGGTAGTTCTTAATAGTAGTGTGAGAAAGAACACACTATGTTCTTGTAAAATTTATTTACATGCAGTGAAATGTATGTTTCTTCACTATACAATCTGATGCGTTTTAACAAATATATTCACTTATGTAATCAAAACTCCAACAAAGACACAAAGTATATCCAATATATAGAAAGTTTGGAGTCAATAGTCACTCTTTCCCAAAGAAACTCACTGTTCCTTTTTCTGTCATTATAGATTTTTGCTTTTTTGAAATTCATATGAATAGAATAATCCAATATGAGCCTTGTTGCTACTGGTATGTTCTTTTTACATGGAATTGGAAAAAAAAAAAAACCCTTAAACTTTATAGGGGANAAAAAAAAAAAAGAAAAAAAGAAAAAAAGCTGAAGTCATCACATTACCTGACATCAAACTACACTACAAGACTATAATAATTAATCGCAACAGCATGATACTGGTACCAAAACAGAGATGTAGACCAATGGAACGTAACAGAGGCCTCAGAAGTAATGCCACACATCTGCAACTGTCTGATCTTTGACAAACCAGACAAAAACAAGCAATGGGGAAAGGATTCCTTGTTTAATAAATGGTGTTGGGAAAACTGGCTACCCATATGCAGAAAGCTGAAACCAAATCCTTTCCTCACACCTTATACAAATACTAACTCCAGATGGATTAAAGATTTAAACATAAGACCTGATACCATCAAAACTCTAGAAGAAAACCGAGACAATACTATTCAGGACATAGGCATAGGCAAGGACTTCATGACTAAAAAACCAAAGGCATTAGCAACAAAAGTCAAAATAGAAAAATGCGATCTAATTAAACTCCAGAGCTTCTGCACAACAAAAGAAACTATCATTAGAGTGAACCAGCAACCAATAGAATGGGAAAAAATTTTTGCGATCTACCCATCCGACAAAGGGTTACTATCCAGAATCTACGGAGAACTTAAACAAATTTACAAGAAAAAAACAGACCCATCAAAAAGTGGGCAAAGGATATAAATGGACCCTTTTCAAAAGAAGACATATATGAGGCCAAGAAACATATGAAAAAATGCTCATCATCACTGGTCATTGGAGAAATGCAATTCAAAACCGCACTGAGATACCATCTCACACCAGTTAGAATGACAATTATTAAAAAATCAGGAGACAATAGAAACCGGACAGGATGTGGAGAAATAGGAACAAAACACTTTTACACTGTTATTGGGAGTGTAAATTAGTTCAACCACTGTGGAAGACAGCGTGGTGATTCCTCAAGGATCTAGAAATAGAAATACCATTTGACCCATCAATCCCACTGTTGGGTATATACCCAAAGAATTATAAAACATATTGTAAAGACACGTGCACATATATGTTTGCTGTGGCACCATTTACAATAGCAAAGACTTGGAACCAACCCAAATGCCCATCAAAGATAGACTGGATAAGGAAAATGTGGCACATATACACCATGGAATACTATGCAGCCATAAAAAAGATGAGTTCATGTCCTTTGCAGGTACATGGATGAATCTGGAAACCATCATACTCAGCAAACTGACACAGGAGCAGAAAATCAAACACCGCATGTTCTCACTCATAGGTGGGTGTTGAACAATGAGAACACAGGGATACAGGAGGGGGAACATCATACACTGGGGCCTGTTGGGGGTGGGGGCCTATGGGAGGGATAGCAGGGGGTGGGGTTTGGGGAGGGCTAACATTAGGAGAAATACCTAATGTAGATGATGTGGGGGATGGTTGCAGTAAACAACCAAGGCACAGGTATACCTATGTAACGAACCTGCATGATCTGCACGTGTACTCCAAAACTTTAAGTATAATAAAATAACATTTATTTATTTTATTGCTGAGTATTAACCACAAGAATGTACCATAAGCGCTTTATCCATTCACGTGTTGATGCCCATTTTATTTGGGATACAACAAAAATACCTGCTTCTATGAATAAAACTGCTAGAAATATTACTGTGCCATTCATTTTATGGGCATATGCTTTAATTTTGCTCAAGTAAGAACCTGGAAATATAATATATTTTATAGGATAGATGTGTATTTAACTTTATATTAATCTGCTGAAATGGTTTCCAGAATGGTTGGGTCATTTTAGTATTCCATCCACAATGTATTAGAGGTCCAGTGGCTCCACATCTTCTCCAAAATTTTGTTGTCACTTATTTTCAATCAGCTACTCTACTGTGTATGAATTAGTATTTTACTGAATTTCTGTGATAAATAGAATAAATTATGATGTTGAACACCTATTCATATACTTATTAGCTCTTCATATATGTTAGTTTTGAAATGTGTTGAAATATGAAGCTAAATATTAAAGTTAGAAAAAACTATAATAAAAACATAAAAATAAATCTTTGTAATCTGGGGTTAGACAAAGATATTTTAGGGGACCCAAAATAAGTAATTAATTAAAAATAATTTACTTTCAATTTTAAGTAAATTTCTTATTTTTATTGTGTTTATAGTGACAAAGAGCTTTTATCAAAAATATGTAAATAATATTTCCAATAATTTAAAAATGCTGTTTTTTTTAAAATTGAATAGGACTAAAGTGTTTCCCCAAATATTTTTAATATCATTAAACATGCAAATAAAAAGACTAAGATACCACTAGAAAAACTAAAATGTAAAAGACTGACAGCACCAAATGTGGAGAGAACTGGGAGTCTCAAACATTTTTGGCTGTGGTATGAACTGATGCAACTGTGTGAAAAGCAATTTGACCTTTTTGTCATAGAAGTTGAAAATCCATTTACAGAACCACACAGCAATTGCAATCTCATATATGTAACTAAGAAAAATGAACAAATATATTTACAAATACTTTGTATGTTAAATTTCATAATAGCCTTACTCATAATATTCAAAACTCAGAAACAAAGCAGAGTACCATCAATAAGAATATAAAGTGCTATATACATATGTTCATAAAATCTAATACAAGATAGCAATTAAATGGAACAAACTATTGATACATGTAACAACATGGATAGTTATCAAAATACTGAGTTGAGTGACAGAAGTCAAATGCTGAAAATAACATACTCTATAACTCTATTTATATGAAAATAAATAATGGGTCATAAGTTGCTATCACATTGATTGAGAGGAGACTATGAAATGCATTATTGAATTCATCTTAAAATTCTACCTACTGCAACTAATGATGGATATCAGACCAGTGGTTGCCTCTGGAGTGGGAGATTAATTGAAAAGAGACAATTAATTGAAAAGAGACAAATACATTTTGGTGATGAAAATGTTTGGGGCCTTTATTTACAGTTTTCAAGACAGATTGAAGAGCACCCTTAGAATCTGAGTGTTTCTCTGTATGAAAAAATAAACCAGAATAAGTTAATAAAATCTACACACACACACACACACATACACGCTAAACATTGTATTAAGAATTTAACATAATAATATATTTTAATCTTCACAATAACCCTATATGGTAGATATGATTTTTATTCCCATTTTCCAGATTAGGAAACTGAAACTCATGCATCTTAAGTAATAGAATTGAGGTCTGATGATTCATATATCAAAGAAACCAGTGTTGAAACTTATATTTGTGTAAATGTAGAGAACAATATACTATATAGCTTTTCTCTAGAAAATTTGAATTAGTGGATAACTTTCTTTTCAAAGATTCAACTTATTCTAATGTATATGATAAACCTGATGATTGTGAATGGAATTACACTGGTTATTAAACAGTAGGTTAATTGATACATAAGAAGACAAATGGAGCTATGGGACAGGTAAAAGTATAGAGGGTTCTGAATCGACAGAAATCTATTTTTTCTTACCAATATGACAAGTAAAGCCTTTCTTGTTTCTGTTGTTCGAGAATTCTAGCTTCTTGTTAAAGCAATTATTTTTATCTGGCCGACTTGCCAGTTGCATCAGGTTAACTGCATATATATTTACACATTAATGTACTTGCAAAGTACAGCAAGCAAGCTCTGTGAATTTGCTCAGGATCAAAGTTTCAAATGCTGATTATTGGGAGTTCAGAAGAGTGTACAAGACTTGACAATGGTTATATTAGTCTTGGTTACCAGGGTGGCTACTACATAACTGGAAAGTACAGACAACAGTTACTGAAATTTAATCAGTAATCCTTTCTAAATGTAATCCTTATAGTTAATCAGCAAGGCAATTTTATGTGTTTATGAGTACTGGACCCAGTTCTTACAAGAAAAAAAATTTTATTGAAGAACACCATCAGCAAGTTAACACCATTAAGGCTCATTGGCATTCTCTCCTGCTTTGCAAGGACAACTGCCAGGCATGCAATGTGGTCCTTTCCATCAACTTAGAACAAGCTTCATTGTAAACACAGGAGTGTCATCATCACAGCCTCATAAATTTACTGAAAAAATGACACAAAGTTCTTGGTGAAAGTAGAGAATGAAGTTATTTCCATAGTCTTATTTCTTTGTACTCTTGTGATCATTAGGGTGATTATACTACTCTCTGCACAGATCTTGCTATCATGAGGAGGGGGATGGAAGAATATACTCAGGTTTGGGGATGATGGTTGTTTCAGCTGATGTTCAATTAAGAAAGTACAATCACTATGAGGATTATGGATAGGTATTTATCACAGAAATTAGAGTTTGCCAAATTGTGGAAGGAGATGGGGAAGAAAGGTATGAAAGGTAACTGAAAGATGAGAGAAAAGATACTCATTAGCCCTGGAACAGAAGAAAAAGGTGTAGCTTTCTTGGAAAGCTGAAAATTAGAAATATCTATATCCAGTTGCTTGATTGAAACTAAAGAAGGGGACTGATGTAGAAATTTAGATTTTTCATGGTTTCTGCCACTATAATATTACAGCAAAGTTCTTGGTAGTGGGCTTGCATCAGGGAAGATAATTGGAGAAAAGAGTTGCATAAGTGGGAAAGGTTGAAGACAAATTAGGACCCATTCTTAAATATACATCTGCCTTTTATCATCTCTAACTGAGAATGACCTTCAGAAAGTGAAGGTCATTCATTTTTGACTCTCCAATTTCGTTCACATTTAATTTTGGCCAACCCTATGCTGGAACTTTAAAAGAAGATCAACTATAGTCAACATAGTTTTTGGCAAAACTAAATCAACAATAGAATAATCTAGCACACAGGAGAAGGTCAACTTCTGGAAGGAACGTTGAGGTGATGGGAAAGCTTAGTTTAAGTGCATACCAGACCCTAAGAGTTCAGTCAGAAACTGGGTTAACAGCAAGGCATGAAATTCAAATATGAGTGAGATTCACAGGGATGTTTTTGGGATAATACAACATTAGATAGAGACAACACAGATGTCCCAACGGTAAGGAATTAGGTTTTAGTTTGACAGAATTTAAGTTTATTTCTTTGAATAGCTCTTTTTTTTTAATGGTAAAATCTTATGAAAGATGCACCTTTCTTCTAAGCAGATGTGAACTTATTACACCTTAGGTTTGTCTCCAAGATCATTCTCTTCTATTTTCCACCTGAACATTTGTGTTCCATGGCCTCATAATTTTATTCCTTTGTGAAAATCATATATCTGCACATATGCATACATCTCAAACAATAATCTGTTTGCAAATGTCTCATTAATATTATCCTATTATAAAAATCCTTCTAAAATGTTGTTTCCCTTAATATTTGGTTTGAGATTTGCTTCAGTTGGTACACATGCTTTAATTTATACACTGTTATATTACTCTATTTTATTTAAGTATAAACCATATATGCTGTATTATTCATTTTAGTATATTCTATTGTAGACACTCAGCAAAATAAAATTATCATTGTACTGTTATTGCGTCATTTAGTCTGTTTCCAGTATTTTACTGTTGCATTCAATGCTGCCATAACATTCTTGAACATTTGACCTTGTGCATGTGTAAAAGCTTTTCTGAGATATGTAACTACAGTTCAAGATCTAGGAGCAATTGATCTTGACTGTTGGATCAAGGATTGTTGCTGAAGATGTCATTGAGTACATCTGCAAGGATGGCAGACTTTCAGGATTTGGAGATGGCATAAGGACATCTGGAATGAGAGGAGCATGAAGGGAGAGTTCTTACAGAAAGCAGAGAGGATTAAACAGAGGGAGGTGCATACTGAGAGAGCCTGTCCTTTCTCAAAGTGTTGCCCTTAGTAAACACAGCCCTAATTGTGTCCGGATGGGATGTAGAGAAGCTAGAAACTGATCTTAAAAACTTTGAGATTCAAAAGATAATTCTTATACTATGTGGAAAGGATAAAAGATTAAGAAAATTTTGAGAATTAACCCATAGTCCTAGAAATATTTACTGTGTTCAGAGGTAAATCTAAAGGTGAACTGAATATCTGTGGTGTTCTGTGACGCAGTTGGCCGATAGTATCCATCATAGCTGGAGAATACTTTATGGTGGAGATTCCAAAGATGAAATTCCTGCTTCTGTAGTTAGAGGTCAGTGAACCCATATGCCATGGGGAAACATTTTCTGATTTTGATTCTCAAAGTTAGTTTTGCTACACAAACCATGCATTTTAGATGTTTGCTTCTGTATTCTTTTCCCCCAATTCTCAATTGTTCCTGAGAACAAAATTTTATAGTTCTGATCCTTGGAGGAAAGTCTATAATGATGGTTGTGAGACATATAGATGCTGTGAAAGATGTGGCCTGGGTGAAAAAAGACATTTTTTCTTGCTTATTACTGAATTCTTCCATCAATCAGACTTTTGTCTTACAGGAGTAGAACTAAAGAGAAACTGTGAAAGCCCTACACTGCTGCACAGATCATGCTGGAAGTGTACATTATATAGCTGCTGATAGCTCAGGAACTCAATTTTGCAGTGGTTCCTGAGATAAGATGTTAAATATCTAGTCCACCATCCCTATAGATAAGAAGATGAAATGGAGGAATCCAAACATTGAGAAAGAAACAGAAAACAGAGCAATTGGGACTAACAAGGACTCCTTTGCTGATCCTCTCTGGCCACAAGGAAGCAATTTCCATGGTTGTGTGGTCAAATGATGAAGAAATCTGCCTGGCATCTTGGGACCACACAGTTAAAGTGTGGGATGTTGAGTTCAGCAGTCTTAACTTTGTCAGGAAATAAAGTATAATATTTTCTATTCTCCACATTGTAAATGTTTAGCATCTGGAAGCACAGATATGCATGTAAAACTGTGGGATTCCCAAACTAGAGATAGTTTTTTGCTGTTGTTGTTTCTAACCTCACATACAAGCTGGGTGACATCTCTAAAATGGTCTTCTATTCATGAACAGCAGCTGACTTCAGGATGTTTAGGTGACATTGTCAAGCTGTGGAATACAAGAAGTTGTAAGGCTAGATCATTCTATGATCTAGCTGCTCATGAAGACAAAGTTCTGAGTGTAGACTGGAAAAATACAGGGCTGCTTCTCAGTGGAAGAACAGACAAAATGTTATATTCCTACAGATATTCACCTACCACTTCCCATGTGGGGCATTAAAGTGAATGATAATTTGATTATAGAGATTATTTCTATAAATATTGGTAGAGAATCATGAAATTACATTGATGCAGATGTAGAAATCATCCTTCTAGATTAAAGTTTATATAATGGTTTCACCCTTTATAATAGTTAACATACTTTTTCATTTTATATTTATAATACAATAGTCGGTGTATACAAAATATAAAATGTGCCCTGCATTCACTACTCTATACACACTCTTCAAATTAAACTTTTTAAATTTCTTTTTAAATAAATTTCTTTTTAAAGGTATTAATTTGAATTAAGATTTTCTTTTCGAAATTCTATAAAAGACTATATTGTGAATACAAAAATAGAAAATAGAAACCCTAATTTTTAAAGAAAGTATGAGCAGTAAATTTGTGCCACCTGTCCTCAGGTGCCACAGGCAAAAGACACAAGAAAGAGCTGAGGTTGCAGTTCAATTCTGAAGACAACCTATTTCAGAAATCAGGAAGAGCAGATGAAGTCTGAAGACAGTCTGACAGAAAATTTCCACTTGCTGGGCCTTGGGGTGATGATGGAATAGGAGTTATCAAGTCTTTTGTCCTATTGAGGCTTTCAACTAATTAGATGAGACCAATTCACCTTATGTAAGGTAATCTGCATTACTCAAAGTCCTATAATTTTAATGTAAATCCCATCTAAGAACACCATCATAATATCGAGAATAAAGTTTGACCAAATATCTGTGTAATGTGGCCCAGCCAAGCTGACACATAAAATTAACTATCACATAGAGAAAATAAGTTAGAGAAAAGAGCTAAATAACGAGAACACATGGACACATAGGAAAAACACACACTGGAGCCTGCTGGAGGCTGGAAGGTGGGAGAAGGGAGAGGATCAGGAAAATAATAAACTAATAGATATTAGGCTTAATACCTGGTGATGAAATAATCTGTATAAGAAATGCCCACATTCACCTATGTAACAAACCTGCATATCCTGCACATTCTGAGAAAGCTATGTATGCTATCTAAGTCAGAATTTCCAATCAAAAGGCTAGAGAACATTATGACCAGGGAATACCTGACACAGAAATCATATATTATTCAATGAATATGACTCAGGTTAAGACAGAATTAAAAACATGAATGGTATAAGCAGAAAACCAAACTCAGTTTCTCCAATTATACTCTTACAACATGCTTCTGACACTGCATGTGTGGAGAATTTTTCCCACCAGCAAGCAAGAAATCAATTCTGTAGCAGAGACCAGCTGAGTGTCTTCTACTCCAATTCAGTTCTGACACTCTCTAACCTGCAATAGCATCACATCCCACAGGCTGAAGACTCAGAGCCATAAGACGGCCCACATGTCAGACACCAGTCACATATTCAGGCCTCCAGAATGTCAGACCAACTGGCTCAGCTTCAAGTTTGGTTTCCACAACCTCCTTATCAGGCTCCATTAATTTGCAATAGTAACTCACAGAAAGGGAAACAGAGATATGTAAGGTGAGATCTGAAAGGATCCTGAGGGCAGGAGCTTCAGTTCCCATGGAGTTGGGGAATCCAACTCATGAATGAAGTCCTCTTCCTCCTCCTATAAGCCCCCATCAGTTCCCTTGTCTAGCAGTTCACTGTAGCCCCTCCTCTTGGGCCTTTTTTGGAGACTTCATCATACAGGCACAGTTGAAGCATCGACAACCATGTAGAAATGTGGTTGGACAAACAGGGTGTGATCTCATACTAGTAGACTGAGTGGGAACACCCAGCAAGGTCTGCCTGTTCCGATTCTTCTTGGCATCTGTACAACATTCTTTCCTTCTGAGTATGGGGCATGACCTCTTCTGAAAAGAGTCTATGACTTACAAGCAGGCAAGGTGAGTCAGAAAATATCTTGATGGCCAGCTCCAAGTCATAAAGGCAAAGGAAGGATATATTTTAAGTTTTTATGGATGGCTTTGGGTAGAAAAAGGAGCAGGTGAAAGGAAGCAGGAGAAGGTCAGAGAGATTCTATTTTCTGAGTCTTGTTTCTAAGGCCTAAAGTGCCCCAACATTATAATCAGAGACTTTCACCTTTATTGCCAGGAATCTGTTCCAAAATTGATTCAGGAATCAAAGACAAAAGAAAAGATCCTTTAGCAAAATATATTATTTTAGTCACTTAGTAAATAACAAGGGCTATGGGAGTTATGAGATGGAAACCATAGAAGAAAACCAATACACACACACATATAATATCAGTTATGAGATGGAAACCATAGAAGAAAACCAATACACACACACATATAATATCACATGTTATAAAATGAAGAAAAATATATATGTATTTTAACCAGTAGAATCCTTACCTCTTCCTTAAAGTGAGGAATAATGTGATAGTACAGGCTTTTGTGTATGGTTAAGTTAACATAAGATTTGCTTTGTAAACACAACAAAGACTTTAACCCAAAAGGTGGAACCTAATTATGTCAATATATTTTACATTTCAAAGACTGACTCTAATTATGTCATATTTATGTTTTGAAAAATTTTTAACATTTTAATTAAGCATATATATATATATATATATTTATAGGCTTATATACGTAGGTATGTAGAGCAATAATTATCTGCAGATTAATACCCAACAGTGGGATGTTTATTTGTTATCTCTTTAAAAGCAGTTTCTGAAAAAAATAGGCAAGGCTGGTGTCATTTTCACCTAAAAATGGCAATTATTTTCTGGATAGTGATTTTTTTCTTCTAAATCTAAAGCCACGCTGATAATTTATTTTTAATAAGAATGCTGTTTCTCCCCCAGCCCCCACCCCCTGCTATCCCTCCCCTAGCCTCCCACCCTCCAATAGGCCCCATTGTATGATATTCCCCTCCCAGTGTCCATGTGTTCTCACTGTTCAACACCTAACTATGAGTGAGAACATGCTGGAGGGACAGCATTAGGAAAAATATCTAATATAGATGACAGGGTGATGGACACAGCAAACCGCCATGGCACATGTATACCTATGTAACAAACCCGCACATTCTGCACATGTATCTCAGAACTTAAAGTATAATAAAAAAATAAATAAAAATGCTGTTTATTTTAACTAGAGTTTTCATAGTTCTTAGCATAACTTTATATAATCAAGGATTTACAAAATTTTCATTTTTTTTCCTAGGCAGATTTCTACCTTTGATTCTATTAAAATAAAAACATTAAGATATCATAAGATATCATCAATGAAATTATCCTATGTAAAATAAATCACTTTACTCTGTTATTTGGCATCGTCTTTCCTTCGGTTTGGTTCAAATTGAACTTATTTACAGACAAATTTTCTTAAAATGTCTAACATATGGATACAAAATCTCTTATCAATCAGTTAGGATCATCAGAGTAGACTTCTGGAAAATAGTTATGCATATATGTCTAAAATACCCTGTTGTCTGTGTTTCTCTTACTGGCTTTTAATTCTTTATGCCTTTAATCCCTATATGTGTCTATCATGGTTAATGCAGACATTCCACAACAATTTATGTTTCTTCTCGGAGGATTTTTGTGTGGTTTGTGTTTTTTGTTGTTATTGATGTTGTTGTTACAAAGAACAAAAACTTACTCGAATAAGCTCAAGCTAGTATTTTTTTAATATATCACTGTAGTTCCACAGACACCCATAGACAGACCAAGATATATACAGGCCTCCTGTAGAGTGCAAGTGGGAATAGAAATTATTTATCATAGGCTAAAAATTCTTTCAGTTGTTAGATTTCGATTCCTTTCTGTGTGCCTAAATTATTTTGTTATTTTAAATTTACAGCCCAATCTGAAAATTTTATGTTTTTTACCTCAGGTGTCAATAGAAACAGACTTAGTCTCATGGTTTCCAAATTCTAAATTTCTAAAAGATAAATCTAATTGCACTAAGTCATATTTTGATTAGGGCTTCAAAAGTCGTAGGAAATGAAGCAGTCTATATCTTCTTCATACTTCACATTAAAAGAGTTATGTCTTATATAGTTTAAGAATACATCAATTATATCTGTTTCTCCCTTGTTATGATTATATGTGTTTTTCTATTTTAGAACCC
The DNA here is from genome assembly GCF_001604975.1 of Cebus imitator. NCBI lineage: Eukaryota > Metazoa > Chordata > Mammalia > Primates > Cebidae > Cebus > Cebus imitator. The sequence goes on along the minus strand of NW_016107471.1, from coordinate 4,717,845 downwards.
CATTTCCTCTAGCTCAACTATTATGGTGTCTTCTATCTCATGTCATCCCCTACAATTTTAACTGATTTCATTTCATTTTCCAGGACACAAGAGTGTGCTTTTCATAACTTTTAGAAATGAGGATGATGTGCCTGTAAGATTTTAATGAAAATGATAGAGAATAGTAAGGAAGAATGAAAAATCACAGACTTGGGAATTAGGTAGACCAGATTTGTAATCTTGGTTAATTCATAAATTATTTGTCAATATGAAATTCACTTAACCTCTAAAGAGCTTTAGGTTCTTTATCTGAAAAATATGTGGATTTTTACAGTTAAAATAGAACGTAAAATAGAATCATTCAAGAATAGGATAAGAAACCTGACAAGATGGCATGTTTTTTCATGAATTCCTGAGAACCCAGAAACTAGTCTGATTCTTGGTGCAATAAGAACTATGCTACGTCAGCACACTCCGAATAGATTCAAAGTGTGTCATTCAGTGATTTTATTTTACAACATATTCTTTTCGTAGTACTATCTGCACATTCAGATATGATCTAATTGCTAAATAGGAAAAATTATTATAGATATTTATACTAAAATACTATATTTAAGGGCGCTGGAATGCTACTGGGGCTATTCATACCTGTTTATCATTTTCTAAAAAAGTACTTTGAACCTAGAATGAAAACAGATCTATATTCCGGGTTTTTTCAGTACAGATATGTTTTGTGCTATTTGTAGCATCAGACCAGTAATATGCTTGTGGTTAGACAAAATTCTTGTGGCTGTCATCAGTGGAAAGTTGGTATAGAGGAAATTAACTTGAGGCAAGGAAATAACAGCTTGAAACATGCATTTTCATTTTTATTTAGACAGTAATTTTCCCAGTCAATAATAGCATTTGCGGTGTCATTCATTTGAGATTTGGTTTCAACAAAATTCCCTATTACAGATGTTATTAATTTCCTTCAGAAACCACAGACTATCACATGATTGATTATCTCTTTCAGAATAACACACAAAATTTTATTTTCAGTGGGGAAAATGCAAAATAGGATAACTAAAAAAAAATTTCTGTGAAAACTGGGTATTCTTTAGTGCAAAACTTTGGTTTTAAAGTCAAAATTAAATTGTATAGGAACCCAAAACTAAAAACTCAAAGCTGAAAAATAAATTGTATTTAGTCCTTTAAACTCTCACGTCTTGCTCCCTACATATTACTTACCCAATTTATATTAAAAATTTTGTTTAGCTTTTGATATAACATTTAGCAATTCATAGCCTAGAAAGAGTAATGGTACTGAAAATGTAAAATAAGGCCACTTAAAATGTATACAATAGAAATGTTTATATTTCTATTTCACTCTTTAAATGGCAAATGTTTACTTATATGTCCATAAGAACCCTATCCCCCGTGTTTTTCAGAAAAGCCATGGTCTCTGTCATTCCTCAATACCAAAGTGACATGTCTATGTGTTGTCCTCTCCATTTAACTGTGTCTAGCTGTCCCTGGACCAAGCTTATGTCTAGACCAGACAATTAAGCAGCTAGCACATTTATGTCATGCAAATTGGCCTTCTGGCCCTTGGGTGAAATGAAACTGATATGACCCAAACTGATATTAATGCTACCATCCAAGGATTGGAAAGATACTGAAAAAGTAGCCTCAGGTAATCTGGATTACACAATTGGAATTCTGGAATGATGAACTGAATCTATGAAAAGAGAAATTCCTTCTGTGCTTGAAGGTAGTTCTGTAGAATACAGTGGAAATATATAATGTCCTCACATTAAAAGGGAGATATCAACAGTTTTTCTACATAAAGTTGGAGTGACTATAAATCCCCATAAATCAGATTTCAAATGAAAGAAAATGGCCAGTGGAAAAAGAAGTTGCTTAGCACAAATCCATCAAAATGAGATTAAAATCCAGGAAAAGGGAAAGGGATTTTTAAATACCATAAATGGTGTAGAGTTGTCAGCCAACTCTTGGGAAGTATTGGGAAGTCCTTACATACCTTTTTGCCATAATTGGAAATGTATAAACTATGAAACATGATTGGTTGTGACAGAAGAATTCAGTGAGAAAAAATATACATAAAATGGAAATTACAGCTGCAAAACAGACTGTGAGAAAATCTTACACCACCACCAAAAGAAGGATTCAGGGTAATTTCCCCTGGTCTGGGTTTACTTGAACTCTATAGTGAGTGAGCAATTGAGCAAGCGAGAATGGCAGCAGATATATAAAATAAAATTTAAATGTAAAAAGTTCTACAATAGGCAAGTGAAAGAGTTAAGAATCCCTAGGGAATTAGATCTAGTAATGACTCTCCCCCTTTTGAGCTGTATAACTTAGTCCACAAAAGATTAAAATATTTCACTTACACTGTTGAAGTTAACCACCAAGAGAGTATAATCTACCCTGGATTATGATTTGTCTTAATAATAAACCATTGAAAGAGATGCAACAGTACAATATAATATTGTGTTACTTCTTCGTTTACCTCTCCTATGATTTTACTGGGTCCTTGTAATTGGTTATAATTCACATTTTTAGTGTATCAACTTGGTCTGAATATATTTATTATATCAAACTTCTCAGGTTGGCGGCAAAGTTGAGTACTTAGACTGGATGGTAAGCCAAGCCTCTACTCTTCGTTTCACTTAAATTTTAGATTCTGCATTACAGAATATAATGAAAAATGTGATACACATTAACCTAGAATATTTCATGCCTAATTTTCAAATTCATAGTCAAATGACACTACTAGTAACAAACTATACTTTGTTTACTTCTGCATAACCAAGTTGTCTTCCATTTACTATATAAATGTTACTTTTGAAGTATTATAAATTTTGAAGTCTGCTTTTTGCAGTCTAGATTTCTTAAAGAAAATAAATATATTTTCCTTTCTAAGAGTGTGAAATATAGTATTTATACATAACAGTGCATAAAATTATATAATGCAGCATATCAAATAACTAAAATCATTGCTATGTAATCACCATCTAGGTTGAGAAGAAAATTGTCACCTCTCCAGAAGTCATTCATGATTTCCTGTCTGAACACAATCCTCTCCCGGGAGTAACCACCCTGCTACCTTTTATAGCAATTGGCTTTTACTTTTCTTTGTATTTTTACCATCAATGTGTGTGCCCCAAAAATCCTACAAATAACACATATGATGGCTTTGGTGGTAATCACTTTTGTGTTTTTATTTTAGTTTTACTGGCCATTTGTATGTTTCTGCGAAAGTATTATTTATTTATTTAGCGACACGGTCTCTGTCACTCAGGCTGCAGTGCAGTGGTGCCATCATAGTTCACTCAGCCTCAAACTCCTGTGCTCAAGCCACATTCCCACCTCAGCCTCCTGAGTAGCTGGGATTCCAAGTATGAACGGCTGCTCCTGGCTATCAATGTATCTTTGACCTTTTTATAAATGTACTTGCATTGCATATTTTATTATGTGTTAGTATCACATGCAATGGTACAAGTTCCTAGGCAATTTCATTCAATGAAAAGAAAATGTTGCAGAAAAGAACACATATCTAGAATAGCTAGTGCCTCTAGGATTTAAGAAGATTAAAAAATGAAAGAAGATCAACACTTAAAAATAAATGAAGAAAGTTTCTCTGAGTTCAAGAGACTAAATCTAAGACTGAAAGAGATTAGAAAATTCAGGATGAATAAATAATAAAGAAATAAGACAAGTAAACTTCTCCCTAAACCAAACCAAATACAAAACAAGAACTCTAGCATACCCTGGTCAAATCACTGAAGTATAACCATAAAGAGAAAAAATATCTTATGTGCTTCCAGGCACAACAAATAACTATTAGTACTTATAAAGTATAAAACCATCATTTTCTGCACACAGACACAAGAACATGAAACCAAACACTGCATGTTCTCACTCATAAGTGGGTGTTGAACAATGGGAACACATGGACACAGGGAGGGGAACATCACACACCAGGACCTGGGGGGTGGGGGACTAGGGGAGTAATAGCAGGGGATGGGGAGGGATAGTATTAGGAGAGATACCTAATGTAGGTGACAGGGCAATGGATGCAGCAAACCACCACCACGGCATTTGTATACCTATGTAACAAACCTGCATGATCTGCACATGTACCCCAGAACTTAAAGTATAATAATTTTTTTTTAAGTATAAAATATTAGTCTGGCATAATAAACTTGATAATTATTAACTAATATTCACAGATAATGGAGAGGATATGATTATAACCAAATCATGCAATATCCTTCCAAGGTATCTATAATGAAGGGAAAAGAAAAATCTATGCAAATAAAATTTTAGAGACATCAGACAGGCACTATATCTGAGAAAAACACTTGAAATATAATTTCAAGAAAAGTCAGGCTTCAGTGGAATGATAAACTAGCAATAAAGACTCTAAGAGATCTCCTGCAACAAAGCTTAAATACAAACCTCAAAAAAGTCAAACTTATTCACAAATAACTGACATCTCAGCCATAGGAAAAATCATATAAGATCGAACATAAACTCAAAATTTACTAAAATTGAAAAAAATAGAAAGTGGGATCTATGATTAGGACAAAGTTAACAGCAATTTAGAAATGGTACTTGAATGACCAGTGACTTTGATGATATAGCAATATAAACTATCAAAACTGAAGCACAGAGAAGCAAAAGACTGAAAAAAAAAATATGGGAGATTCAATGAGCTGTGGAACAATATCAATTACTCTAAGAAATGTATTTGGAGACCCAGAAGGAGGGTTACAAATAAGTATTTGAAAAAATAGTTTCTGGAGTGACCTCTGTCTGTTGTCCTTTATACCTTCAAGTTCTACCATGTGAATGACAATGTCTTACTTTTTGCCTTTACTAACTTTAGGTTGGGGTTTCAGCTTTACTAACTTGGACAAGGGAAATGTTATCATGGTTTCACAGACAACGTGGGCTGCTGGCCACAGGTTGAGAGCCTTTTTTAGCAAAGTTATTACCTTATCTTTAAGCTTTTAGAGAGGTCGCAATTATGTCAATTGTATCTCTGTGTTTAGAACTTCATTGAACACTTGAGAAAGTAGATGATATGGATATCTGGAATTTTTCTATGTAAATTACATATTATTCATTATAATATAGTTTTCATCAGTATATAGACTATGCCCCAAAGTGCAATGGCCAGTTTTTATCAAAACATTTTGCAAACATTTAATAAGGTTGATGTATTTATAGCCAGGAAGATCTTCAGTGCCTTCTAGCTTACCTCTTACAATGGACCAGTAACCTTATTAGGACCAGTTACTTGCAGTGTCTCAATTTATAGTATTTGAGTTTAGATGGGAATTTTGAAAATGTGGCAGCATTAAGAAGCCATGGAAGGAGTTTTTAAAACAGAAGAAACATAAAGTAAATGCAAATGTCATCATATGGAACTAAATCTGGGGAATGGTCACAGAATTTAAAAAGAAGGCAAGTTTGGTTTAAGCATAGGGTGCAGGGAGGACAATAGAAGAAGAAGTTGAGAAGAGAGCAGTAGCCAAATCATCTAGTGCTTTGTAGAGTAGTGGAATTGTTAATTTTAGGTGTCAACTTGACTGGATTAAGGAATGTCCAGTTTCCTGATAAAGCATTATTTTTTGTTGTACCTGGAAGGGTGTTTCCAGAAGAGATTAGCATTTGAAACTGTGGACTGAATAAGGAAGATCTGCCCTCACTCAGGGAGGACTGGCACCATCTGAAGTCGCACACAGAACAAAATGGCAGAGAAAGGTGAATTAACTTTCTCTGATTCCCTCTTCCGGAGTTGTGACATCCCTCTTCACTTGCTCTTGGACATCAGAAGTAGAGATTCTCTGGCCTTTGGACTCCAAGACTTGCACCAGCAGCCACCCCAGATTCTCAGGCTATCAGACTCACACTGAGAGTAATGTCATCAGCTTCTCTGGCTCTGAGGCCTTCAGACTTGCACTCAGCTATGACACTGGCTTCCCTGGTTCTCCAGCTTGCAGAAGGCCTAGGACTTCCCAGCCTGCACAATTGTGTGAGCCCATTCCTGTGATAACTCTATTCTCATATGTCTATGTCTATGTCTATATGCCTATATCTATATCCTATTGTTTTATCTGAAGAACGCTGATGAAAAGAGGGATAGCATAAACCTTTTTATTTATTAAATTTGTTTGGTAGGAATTTTGCCTCTGATTTTGATGAAATAGCTTAGTTAGCCAAAGCTCCCACTGAGCTGGGAAAAAGAAGGCCAGATTTAGAAACAAAAAAACACAAAAGAAACCAAATAATCCCCAAACAGACAGAAAACTTTAAAGGCAATGGGGAAATAATGTAGCAAACAGGATTAGGGAAAATTGGCTGACATTTCACAGCTGCACTGTCACTGAGCATTGCTGTGATTGGAAATCCCGCAAAGGGCTGATAATGAGCAGTATCACAGGCAGAGGGCAGAGGGTTGCTGCTGGAAAATAAAGAATCCGTAGACATTCACTCTCAATAATAAAAGGAAATTAAATAATAAAAATGGCACAGTTTTAAATGAACAATTCACTAAAAACGATCTCTGAATGATAAAGTACCTGAAAAAGTTTTCACCATCATTATTTATCCAAAAAAATACAAATCAAATCTATAACAAAGTCAGAAAAGAAAAAATGATGGGGAGATTGTGGAGTAATTGGAACTCACATTATTGTCAGTATAAAGTGCTACAGCCACTTTGGAAAAATCTCTGTAAGTTTCTTACAAAATTAAAGCTATACTTACCCTATGATCCTACCATTCCAATCTTAAGTATTGACCCAAGAAAAATGAAAACATGTGTTCACAAAATAATTGTCAAGAATGTTCATAGCAGCTTTACTCCTAATGCTTTACATTGGAAACATTCCATGTCTATCAGTAAAAGAATGAATAAATATATGTTGGTATATTAATAAAATGGAATCACCACATAGAAATAACAACCTAGTAGTACATGCAACAGTATGGGTTAATCTCCATAAACTTATGCTGAGTGAAATAATCCTTAAACAAAAGGATAACACTGTTTGATTCAATTTTTGTGACCTTATAGAACAGATAAAATTTATCTTTAGTGAAAAAAAAAATCAGAATTGCCAATGCTTCTATGTATGTGGGTCATGGGTTAATTGTAAAGGGCATTATAACATGGCGATGGTTAGTTTTATGTGTCAACTTGACTAGGCTAAAAGATGCCAGGATAGAATAGGGAGAGCTTGCAAAACATTATTTCTGGGTGTGCCTGTGAGAGTATTTCTGGAAGAGATTAGCATTTGAACTGGTAGACTGAGTAAAGAAGATTGTGTTCACCATTGTGGGCAGACATCTTCCAAACCACAAAGGCAGAAGAAAGACTAATTTGTTCTTTTTTTTTTTTTCCTCCTACTTCTCAGTCCTTAGGATTCAGATTTAATTACACCAGTGACTTTCCTGATTCTCCAGCATAGAGAGACGAGATGGCAGGTCTTCAGATTTCTTAGCTTCTATAATCACATAAGCTAATACTCATAATAAATACCAGTTTTTCTCTCTTTCTTGCTTTCTTTTTAATTTTATAACAGCTCTTATTGGTTCTCTTTCTTTAGAGAACCCTGAGTAATAAAATAAATTTTCTGGGATGATGTTAATATTCTACATCTAAGAAGTTTATGAAATATATCACTTAAGGCTGTTTCTCCCAAACTTTTATAATTATAGGAATAAATTGATTTATTTATTAAAAATACTGATTCCCATTTTCAGAAGATCCTCACTAAATAGTTCTGGATTACAATTCATCATTTTTATAACTCTCATAAATAATTATTTTAATCTGAAAAACATTGAAAATTCTGCTTTAAGAAATACACACTTTTTGCCTCCATGCTATAAGCTTGGAAATTCGGTTGCCTCTACCAATTGTTGCCACAGGAATATATTTGAACCATTTTATTTACTTTATCAGTAATATTCAAATAAATTTTTCACAATAACATTTATGTTTCTAAAATATATGGCTTTTCATGGTCTTCTTTTCAAAGTACTTGTCCCTATCTATAGAAAATTATGGTATTAGCGAGCAAATAATAAAGTATGATTTTTTGCAATATTTTGAAAATAGTCAAGAAGACTTATTTTCAAACATTACTCTGCAGTTATAAATTTTGTTATAAATTCCAGAATTTGGTAACAAACACTTAATCACATAGCCTCAATGCATCTAAATGTTTTTCCTTAATAGTAAAAAAATAAATAAATAATAGTGTTTGCTTATTAGTTGAACATTGAATGATACATTTTGTAAGAGGACCATTTCTAAACTATAAATGAAATATGAGAATCAGACTGTTTTGGATTTTATTTTTAATTTATAACTTTTGAACATCATGTGCTAGTATTTAACAGAAAACATTTAAAATATAAACACTATAAGCAGCCCATTGCTTAATAAGGTAGATTTTCTGACAAACTTGAAAATAAAAGTTTTATTCTATTTATCTTCCAGACGTTTATCATTCTGTATTTGTTCCTGTGCGTGTATGTATACATTCTGATTCAGACACATGTGCACTAATAAAACTGATATTGTATGGATATTAATTGGGTATTTCTTAGAGTTTGGATACAGTTTACTTCTGTTTATTCAAGAAAGGGGGATAGAAGGGAATCACTTGGTTAAAGTTGTCTGTACTGTAATGTGTATAGTCTTCTGTTGTTTGCATTCACATTTAGGACTGCTCCAACATGTTTTCATTGAACTTGCCTCAACCTCAAGACTCCAAGTGCCCTGTGACTTTTCATTCAGACACATGAAAGGTGGGAGTTTTCAGGATCAACTAGATAGATACATGCATAGCTCTCACAAGCAACATCAAATATTCAGGTGGGAGCAGGGGTTAGCTTATTTAGTATTTTCCATCAAATATACATAAAAATAATCTTTTTGGATGAAAGACAGAATCAAGCAGGCCATTATTGTAACTAGAGGGAATTTAGTGTTGCTATTAGAAAAAAAGAAAAATTTTATAAAACTGATATATTACAACAACCATGACACAGTGTTTCTGGAGCAAATGGAATGTTTCCTATATGTTTAATTTCTGCTATCTGGTCTTTATAAGCATCTCATTCTTAGACTGACAGAATTTATTTTATTATATTTGGCTAATAAAATGTTACTAGCAAAAAGACAAAGCTTTAGATAAAACTGCCTTTTTGTCCTCAAAAATGTCAAAAAGTTCAATTTTTTTGTTGTTGATTTTTATACCAATTAGTCCATTCTCAAAAGCAGTTGTTTTACAGAAGTTCAGATGGACTTGTTTTATCCCATTATAAATAGTGGAAAAGCATTTATTAATAAAGGGAAGGTTAAAAAAGAAACTATTCCTTCTCATTTTCAATTTGTTTATTCTTTGACCAATGAATAAGTCTGTTGGTTTTCTACATACGTCATATTTTACATAATTATACGTTCTTGAAATTAGAGTCACTCATATCCCTTTTGAAGAGTGTTGGATGGAATGAAATGAGAATTAATTTTGAAGTAAAACAAATCTACTTTAAGAAAATTTATTAAAATATCAGTTCTCAATTAATAGCTGATTACTTCTGTGTGAAAATCTTACATTTGAAAGATAACGTGAGATTTTTTTTAATGATGCTTATTTAAAGTATTTAACAGAATAAAAACAAATGCCTTTTCAAAAATTTTAAAGAGGAAAATAACAATCAAAGGGACGAAATCAAATCATTTTTAGTATTTGTATTTAAATAATTCCTGGATTATTTCATGAATTATTTGTTGTTTTACCTTTCACCTCACTATCCATGTCTAGAAGAAAAATTAAGCTGGGTGTTCTGTACTTATGTGAATCATTAATTATTCAACAACTTTCTTTTCTTCATTTTAACTTGCAATACTTACAACCTTTCAGTTTCCATTACAAACAATTGGCTAATGTGATATGATAAAGGCAGACAACACTTTTATTATGCTTGAGTATATATTATTGAATATGTAGATATGAATATCTTGAAGTTATTTCAGGTTCCTTAAATCTCTTTTCATTTTGTTTGAGTTCAATTTAGACTCTTCCCAACTCTGCTGAAATTTGTTTAGGTCATCTGGTTATATATGATATTTCCTTTTATTTTTGGGGGTTTTTTTTTGTAAATAAATGCTACTCAACTTATTTTTACCTTTATGCTGCATTTTATTGTTAAAATCTATCAAGATAACAAACATATGTTGCTATTTCTTTTATTAATAAACTTCAAAAATGTTTTAAATATATTTGTAGAATTTTGAGACTTACTCTTTTTAAAAAAAATTGCCTAATTTTATTTGTTTTCGCATTACCTGTGCTAATTCTTTATATGATTTTCTTTTATCGTAACTTGAAAACATTCTGGAAAAAATTAACCAGAAGTTTATTTTTAATTTTTCATAAATAAATGTTTCCATAAAGATGTTTTCAGTTTCCTGTGTGAAATATTGTCCATTTTCACGTTTTAAAATAACCTTTGGCTGTTAAATTCAGTTTCATTGTTTAAACACATTTTACATGACACTTTTATATTTATATCTCTAGTCCAGACATCTCTTCAAAGACTATGAAAATCTCTATATAAACATGTCTCAGATAACTTCTAGACATCTAAATCTCAACATTTCCATAATGAACTCTTGGTCTTTCTTCCAATATTTACACTCAATCATTAGTAACTTCAGTTTTTCAGTTTGTAACATCAATAATCTTGGAATTATACTTGACTATTCTCTTTTCTTTCATACTGCACCACACTGCAATCAATCAGGAAGACTTCTTGTCTTCATATTTAAAATACATCCAGAATTTGAACACTTCTCACCAATGCACACTGGTATGGGCCATGATTCTCTCTCTCTCTCTATCTTTTAAATAAAATTTATCCTTCCAACAGGCTTCCTTTTTCTATCATTAGAAGACTAGCCATAGGAATCCTGTAAAATCACAAATTAGATTGTTTCTTCTCTGTTCTAAACCCTGTAAAGTCTTCTCATTTCTTTCAGTTCTCCTTATTATTCCTCAAACAAGGAGCATTTTTGTCTTAGGGTTTTTCCTCCAGCTGTTGTCTCAACCTTGCATACTGTTCAACATATTCACTTGGCTAAATACCTTATGTTTTGCAAATTTTCATGTGAATCTCACCTTTTCCAAGATTATTCTGACCATTCTATTTAATATTATACCTCAAGTATCTCCACTTTCTACTAATCAGCGTTCCTCATTCTCTTCATCTTCTCTCGCTTTTTTTCTGGTTCTTATCCATCTAACATAAAATTTACTCACTTTTAATATTTATTGTTTATTCTCTGAATATTAGCTGTTTATTATCTGTCTCTTCCAATATGATGAAAATTATATTAGAATACTTTTTAATACACTAATAAAGATGTGTATGTTGCTAATAAAGTTGCCAAGAGGCTACATGATGTCTTTGTTTACTAATATATTAAAAATAGTTTGGTATTAGTGAGTTCTCATAAAATGTTGGTTGAATGAATATAAAATTAATAAATGAGTAGTTAGCCTATATTTGAGTATTACTCACATTTTTATGAGATTAATTCTTCTTGTACTAGCTATGTCTATGAGGTTTGTAGAGGTAAAGCCAAGCTTCCCTTTGAAGGAAACAGGAATTATTTTTATAACAATGTGTATATATGTAAGTTAATTTTTAGTTTTCATAACTAAAATATAAGCTTATAATTTAGAGGGATTGTCCTGTATTCTATTTCTTGCTCCATCTTACATAAATTGACTTTCTATGTGATTCATAATTTAGTCCTCCACATTCACTTCAAAGGGCATTCAGGAATGTTCTCACTTCCAGCTAACTCAATTTTATCCCATTTTTCTGAATTGAATTTTTTTTCCTCTCATGTTGTGCAACTTACTTAAGACAAAAAGAAAATAAATAATAACAACAGTAGCTAACATTTAGAAGCAATAATAATAACAGCTAACATTCCAAAAATGCTTCCTATGTGCCTTGCATAGTTCTAAGTGATACATGTAGATATATCGATATATAGTAGCTCTTTTAATTTTTACAATTACACTGTGAAATAAGCCATATACAAGGATTAGTTTTATGTTGAGACAATTAAGACAAACATTTTAGGTCACTTTGCTTAAGTTCAAAAATGTTTTAAATGTTATGAATGAGATTTATAATTTAATGTCTGTGCTCTTGAATGTCATGCACAGAAATTCCATCTGTATCATTTTTATAAGATGCACATTTTAGAATATTCTCTATTTCAAAGACAGAAACAAAACAAGTAAGGAATTTTATTTTATCTAGGCTATTGTAACAGGGATAGCACCTCAGATCTGAAGAAAAGAGTATCTTAGCAGGATGCTTTGCCTTCCACTTTTATAATTTGTAGTTTGAGATGACTTAAATTTGGGATTGATTTTGCAACCTAGGAATGTCTCTGTCAGTCAGCTAAACAAGAAATACTTATCTATGTGTCTAGCTTGTTTAGAAGGAAAAGACAGTTCAGCTAATCATTCATCAGACAAAGAATGGGAAATTAAAGGTCTTTATCTGCCTTTGTTAGGTTCAGAAAAAAGGAGAAAGATCTCTGTTTAACCTTGTCACAAGCAAGCAGGGAGACAGCCACATGTGTTATGACAATCATGAAAAGAAATGGGCAGTTAAGTCTAAGTAGCCACCTGAGGAAGGATGGTTCTTTGTGGTAAGCCATTTTCCATAACAGAAAAGGTTGGGGGGATTTCTTAACCATTGCTGTTTTCAGGGCTCATATGAAGTTCAATGTCAACTTTATGGACTTTCCAAACCTCTACTTAACCTTCTTGCATTTTCCAGTTTCCTATATCTCCTAATATTATTTAAACGTTTTAAAAGAGGAGGTGAAAAGTTTTTCTTGATTGTGCTACCTAAAACTGGAAAGCCTAAAAATAAATATTATGTCTAACACCAAAGAAATATTTTAAAAAGCAGTGAAAGTGTTTGTGTAGTACATATGTTACTACTGGTTTCTTTTTTTGGCAGTTTTAAAAAATTCCCTGAAAACTTATTCTCATCATGGCTCATGTAGAAATTTTATAATCATGTTAGTTGTAAGAATTCTGTTTTATTATCTACAAAAATTCATTCATGAAGATATCTTTGCTATTGTATTAAGCTCTATATAATCAAAAATTTAAAATTCCAATTAATTGTCTGAAAAAATTATTACTGGAGAGAATTTTCTTTAAACTATAACCAAAAATATTTGGTATTTATATTTTACAAATTCATAATGTAATTTCAATAAATATAATTATAAGCTATTAAGTGAAATACAGACCTATATGAATTGGTTGAGATTGTTTATTGTTGTGTAATATATTACAAATATATTATCTATAAGCTGCCAAGTGTGTGAATAAACTTCTATTCAGCCAAGAAAAGTCCAAGAAGGACTCAAAAATAATTATAATAATGCTGTAAGGACATCATTAAGGCCCCACTGACCACTTACATTTTTTTAGAATTGGACTAAAGAATCTGTATTTTGCTAAAACCAATAATCATGGTATTAATTATTTTTCATATAAAGCTTATTATTGTCATTAAAACAAATGTGATTTTATTTAAACATTCGTTTTAAGTATTTATTACACCTTAAGTGAACAATAAATGTGAGGTCTTTTGGAATATTAGTGACCATTTATTTCCACCCTAAGGAAACTAAGTTGGGGGCAAAATTACAAAGCATTTACATGTGAAATAAGGGAAGAAATTGGTACCATATCCTTTCATCTCTATGAAGTTTATATACATTTTCTCACTTTATGGGAATAGGTTGTAGCAGATGACTGACATTTTAAAAAATAAATGGCTATCAATTAAAGTGATCAGTTATGTATGAGGCTCCAATATTAAAAATTAATATTACCCAGAAATTTGGAGAAATCACAGTAATTATATCATTATTTGAATAGTGTTTCTAAATTCAGTGCCTCAAACTCATTGGAAATAAGAAAAAAAATTGAGAGACGTTTAATGGAAAGGAAAAGGAGATGATTAAGCAGCTGGAAAATCAGGTTAGTGAGTATAAACTAAAGGAATTATATTCCTTTGACTTAGATAAAAGAGAGCTAAAGAGATCTAATAATAGTATGAAATGAAGTGGTGTGTATAATCTGGTAAAGATGAACAACTGTTTTGCATTTGCGCAAATGGAGAAGCACAGAACTGAAATAAATTGCAATGGGAATGAGTCAGACTATTAATTAGAACCTGTAAGTGATTACTTATCCCCTGTACTCAAGTTTATAAAATATTCTCCATAGATTTTCAAAGAAAGGGGTATATGGACTGTTTTAGTACATTTGGGCTACTCTAACAAAATACCCTAAACTGTGTAGCTCATAAACAACAGATATTTATTTTTCACAATTCAGGAGGCTGGAAATTCCAAGATTAAGTTATCAACAAGTCAGTGTTTGGTGAGGGTCTATTTCCTGATTTACGGAGAGCACTTCTCATTGTGCTCTTACACAATGAAAGTGGCAAAGGAGCTCCTATTTTATATGGGTAGTAAACAACCATTCATGAAGGTTTCACCCTCTTGACACAATCACTTTCCAAAAGGTTTCAGTTCCTAATATCATCACCTTTGGGATTAATATTTCAATATATGAATTTTGGAAGATACAGACATTTACACCATAGCATTCAGGGCCTTAACCCCCAAATTTATGTCCTTCTCATGTGCAAAATACATTTGTGTCACTTCAATAGCTCCAAAAGTCTTAATTCATTCCAGCAACAATTCCGAAGTCTAAAGTCTAGACTTTAATCTAAATCAGACATGAATGACACTCAAGGTCATCTCCCAGAATACCTCACCTCCTAATATCATTACTTTCGGAATTAACATTTCAACCTATGGGGTTTGTGAAGACATAATCATTGAGATCACAGGATGGAACTTTTAAAAATGATAGTCTATAATAATTAGTCATTTAGTCTTTCTAAGTGTCCTCATTTGTGAATAATAGATATTAAAGTATATTTTTGTAATGATTCAAAGTTTATGCTTTTATTTCACAATTATGATCTCATTTGAATTACAATAACATCTATTAATTAGAGGTGGCAAAAATCCATATCTCTTTTGCAGGTTAGAAGACAGATGTTCCACCTTCCTGGGATGCTCAGGAGTGTCAGCCTAGCTCCTGGGATTCTTGAAGCATTTGAAATTCTACTAAATCATGCAAAATTGGATTTGGATTATTCATCTTGCAATTTGACTTTTGATTTAATTTTATTATTACATATTGACTAGTGCATTAGAGAGCAATATAAGTTAGTAAGTCTCTCCTGGCATTTTCTTGATCTCTGTTATGTCATCTCAAAATCGCAAAATTCAGATGTACAGAGTGACAAAACATTACCTGAAGTTCTCAGCAAACTGACAGAAGAGCAGAAGATCAAACACCACATGTTCTCACTCAGAGGCGGGCGTTGAACAATGAGAACACATGGACACAGGGAGGGGAGCACTACACACTGGGGTCAGTTGGGGGGAAATAGGGGAGGGA
>NW_016107471.1:4658188-4702206 GCF_001604975.1 Cebus imitator | reverse complement strand
TGCCAGATGTAGGTGATGGGGAGGAAGGCAGCAAATCACACTGCCACGTGTGTACCTATGCAACAATTTTGCATGTTCTTCACATGTACCCCAAAACCTAAAATGCAATAAAATAAATGGGGGAAAAAAAAGAATGACATAAAACTGCATAAAAGATCATTCTTTAAGCACACACATAATATATTACTATTCCTATAACTATTTAACCCATTTACATAATATAGAAAAATTTTTAAATAAATTTGAAAAATTAAATCAGTGTACAGAAGAAGACATATAAAAACAGTTAAAACAACAACAACAAAAAAGAAAAAGTTTAAGGCCATACAAACATTTAACATATAATTTCAACTCTGTTGTAAAGTCTGTATCTTAGGTAAATGAATGAAAAAAATAAAAATAAAACAAAATAATTTCAAAAAAAAAAGAAGTTGATATTAATGTATAGAAAATAGAAAAATTTTATCACATCATGTTAATGATAAATAAAATAGAAGTTACTGACCCAAGGATAGATTTAATCTCTTCAAAAAATTCAGTGCAAGATACTTATATATTGTTTTGCTTAATAAAACTTAATTTTATCAAGAAATCATTTGATAGTTTTATTTTATTATATGGTTTAGTAAATAGTTTAGTAAATTTTGATTTCACAGTCAGGGTCTTGCTTCTATTGCACTAGGAATGAGTTTATTAATTAAATCACCATTACTAATGCTGACGGTAGAAAAAATTGAAAATGTGAATTTTTTTATAGAAAACTCTTTTGCGTAAGTGTAAAGTTTATTGTCCATACAATTAGAGTAAAAATAGAAAAAGTAACAATTTAAGGTGATTATTTTTAAATCTTGGAATATGTATAATATTCATATAAAAATTCATATATACATATATGTATAAATTTGTTACTATAAGTACCTATAATATGTAGTTAATGTACATATTAATATATTTAAGAACATACATGTGTATATATGTATTTATATATACCAATTATATATATATGTATAAATATGTATATGTACATAGGTATATATGTATGAATTTATTATATATATATAACATATTCGCATATATACATACATATCTATGTGTCTATGTATATATATGTTTTATATATATAACAAATTTATATATATGAGTATATATATTAACGTTATACATATATAACATTCTGAAAAACATTTTACCAAGCAATTTGCTGCTGTCAAATGTCACCTAGTGGCTAACAATTTACATTTTCCAAGTTTACTTAAGAATGTTCTAAAGTTGTGCATCTTTGACATAATTAGAATATTGAATGAGAACACCAAATATTAATAATTCAACATTAAATTTTAATACATTTTGAAATTAAGCAAAAATTCTGTTTCTGGAAAGAAATATCTGCTGGAAGAAGGGAAAAGAGATGAATTAGTGTGATTCTCTTTTTTGGGAAATTGCACAAAAATGTATGTTAAGATTTCATTTTTTGATAACAGAAAGAGTAGAAGAAATATATGTAGAAAAAATAGAGTCAAATAGTTTTTTAAAAAATAATAATGATGGCTGAATACAGAAGAGACTTGTTTGTAAGATGACAGCTATTAGACTTATCAGAAAAAGCACCTGACCTGCCACACCTGTTGGTTAAACTATATGAGGCTTTACTTTTTGCTGGTCAAAAAAAAAAAAAAATCAGCAATATCATTTGGTCCAGTTGACAGAATTTTCGATGGACACTACATACATTATCTTCTTTCCAAAGAAAAGGAGGGTAGGGAATTTATTTTGAAGCACTGTGTGCATAATTAACACACTTGTTTCATTTTTATTTTATGTTTTTTCAATGTGTCCTTGGGAAAGGGGTACATTATAAAAAGCAACTCCCTTTCTCCTTGAAATTCATGGCTTACTATGAAAGGAGACCACTTCTCACAGCACACAGAAAAGAAGAGTAGTAGGAATTGCTTAAAGTATAGACTTTGGAGACAGGCAAACAGGACTTCAGCTTCTTTTCCTTTTTAATCCCACTATACCTTTTCTCATCTTAATAATAGCACCATCCAGGCTTTCCCATTTTAAATAATATCATCATCAACCATACAAGCTAGATATCTACGGGTCATTCTTCGGTCCTCCGTTTACCTTATATTTTTATCTATTTGTTCAAGAATTTCTGTCAAAATTTAACTCTAAATTTTAAATCCAAACTTCATTAACTTAATTCTACTATGGCTACCATATTACCACACAGCACACACAGACACACTCACACACATACACATAGACATAGCTATGAATATAGAGTTCTTCCTAGACCAATCATTATGTATATATGTGTATGTGTGTGCACATGCACACATGTGCATGTGTTTGTGTGTATATATACACATCTATTCATATATATTTAATAACCACTGGAACCATATAAAGTGACTTTATTTTTCCTATTTATAGTTGATAAAAATAATGCCCAGAGAGTTTATATGTAGTACTCAACATTATATGGCTAATAAAGAATATAACCAACATTTGAACCTAGGCAATTCTGCTCTAGTGGGAGAGAGTTTCTAGCCACTAACCATGGTATGTTTCATTTTCTTGACTAGTCGTGTTACCTTCAACACGTGTGTACATGGGATTAATCACAACAGTCTCCTTAATTCCTCTCTATAATACCACTTATCAAAACACTCATAAATTCTAGATTGAGAATTTAAAACTTACATAGGAAAATGCCAACTAATCAGCATGCAGATATGCAAGTTGAACCTTTTAAAATAGTCTGGCATAGAAATATAAGTGTCTAACAAGCCACAGAATGACAAATGCAAGCGTTTCCAGTCTGGTAATTTCTCACTTTGTGTAGGTGGTGAAACTCCTCCTATTTTGTCTTCTTGATAAGACAGAGAAGCTATAAAACCCTGTACAATGGGAAGGATACTTCTGTGCCTCCTCCTTCATAATACATGTTTGCATATACTATAGCCTTAAATAAATTGTTTTATTTAACTGTATCTTGAACAATTTTCACTGATCTTCAAAACTGAAATCATGAAATGAGTAATAAAATAACAGTGGAACTGAGAAATATAGTGATAATCTTCTCCAAATTTGGAAGCCACCTATTTTACAGTCAGATATGGGTCAAGTGTTAAGGTATAAAATCATAAGTGAGAAATTATTTGAACCAGGATATCCAGTGAAAAGGGAAAGGAGTGAGAGATATGTGACAATGAAAAAAATTAATAGATATAGTTTTAATAACACTGTGTTATATTACATTAGGGAGCCAACTGCTCTGTGAACAATCCTATCTTTTGTTGATAATTAAAGCAAAACAACAAGAAAATGGTGATTTGTTAACTCCGTGATTTCTGAAAATTAATTGGGTTAAAAACATTTCATAGTGATATTCACAGAGCTATCAAACTCTAATATCTCAGAGAACTAGGCCTACAATATAATTTCTCTTTAGAATATTTGCCCCTTAAGTTTAAAAAAAGTTACTTATTGAGCCATAGATCTGTCACTAGTGAAGGTGTACAAAAGATTTCCCTTTTCATAATTATGCCTAAAAGTTGAACAATTGTGTGAAAGTTATTTGGTCAATTAACATATTCTGAGTGTCTGGGAAGTTGAAACTTCAGTTTCATAATTTCCAAATGAGCCATGATCTTTACAGATACTTCACTGAGTTGATGAAGAATCAAGAAAATTAGAGTGCCAAAACCCAACTTTACATTTAACAGATAAATTTGTGTAGAGAAATTTGCCTACCTAGACTGGCATTAACTGAAATAAAGTGGCAGAAATTAACACTCTTTTTTTTTTTTTTAATTTTAGTCATTTTTATTTTTTTGTATATATTTTTTCCTTTTAACACTCATTCTTTATTCCTATATATCTGTAAGTCTTAGAAAATAAATCAAGAGTACAATGCCTCCATTTTAGGTGCTGTAGAACTTGGCTAAAACTCTGTTTCTAAGCCAGGAAGAAGGGGGCTGTTCATTTCCACTCGGCTATTTTGGAGTATCAGTAAAAGTTGATATGAATTTGAACAAATATCTTTTGAAAGTTTATTAAAAGTAATTGCACTTAGAAATAATGTCCAGAATCTACAAAGAACTAAAGAAGATTTACAAGAAAAAAGCAAACAAACCTATTCAAAAGTGGGTGAAGGATATGAACAGACACTTTTCAAAAGAAGACATATATGAGGCCAACAAGCATATGAAAAAATGTTCATCATCACTGGTCATTAGAGAAATGCAAATCAAAACCACATTGAGATACCATCTCACGCCAGTTAGAATGGTGATCATTAAAAATTCTGGAGACAGGCCAGGCGCGGTGGCTCAAGCCTGTAATCCCAGCACTGTGGGAGGCCGAGGTGGGTGGATCATGAGGTCAAGAGATCGAGACCAACCTGGTCAACATGGTGAAACCCCGTCTCTACTAAAAATACAAAAAATTAGCTGGGCATGGTGGCACATGCCTGTAATCCCAGCGACTCAGGAGGCTGGGGCAGGAGAATTGCCTGAACCTGGGAGGCAGAGGTTGCGGTGAGCCGCGATCGCGCCATTGCACTCCGGCCTGGGTAACAAGAGTGAAACTCCGTCTCAAAAAAAAAAAAAAAAAAAAATTCTGGAGACAACAGATGCTGGACAGGATGTTGAGAAATAGGAACAATTTTACACTGTGTGTGGGAGTGTAAATTAGTTCAACCATTGTGGAAGACAGTGTGGCGCCTCCTCAAGGACCTAGAAATAGAAATTCCATTTGACCCAGCAAATCCCATTACTGGGTATATATCCAAAGGATTATAAATTGTTCTATTATAAAGACACATGCACATGTATGCTCATTGCAGCACTGCTTACAATAGCAAAGACCTGGAACCAACCCAAATGCCCATCAATGATAGACTGGACAAAGAAAATGTGGCATATGTACACCATGGAATACTATGCAGCCATAAAAAACAATGAGTTTGTGCCCTTTGTAGGGACATGGACGAATCTGGAAAACATCATTCTCAGCAAACTGACACAAGAACAGAAAACCAAACACCAAATGTTCTCACTCATAGGTGGGTGTTGAACAATGAGAACACATGGGCAAGGGAGGGGTACATCCCACACTGGGGTATGTTGCAGGGTGGGGGACTAGGGGAGGTACAGCAGGGGGCAGGGTAGTTGGGGAGAAATAACACCAGGAGAATTGCCTGATGTAGGTGATGGGGAGATGGGGACAGAAAACCACCATGGCACGTTTGTACCTACGCAACTATACTGCAAGATCTGCACATGTACCCCAGAACTTAAAGTACAATAATAATTTTCTAAAAAGAAAGAAAGAATGGCTATGCTTTCTTAGACCTGAGAGATGAGAGATGGGTAGTCTGAAGAATTGCTTAGACTGCTAAACATTTAAAAGAGAGGGCTGGCTGGACCTTGCCCTCCAGTAGATAGGGGTAAGGCCAACCACCAAACAGAATTTCATGCCGTGTTAGTAAGAGCAATCCGGTTGTCAAGACAGTAATTAACGCTTACTACTTCTGCTGGAGGAATATTGTGACACCTATTAAGTGTATGTCATTAGCAAAACTTTAGAGCCTTTAAAATTTAACCTGTGAATATAACATCGAGTTCTCAAGGATGACTCCACTTTGTTTTATCTTGCCTCCTCATCCACTCTGAATGTTCCTACATACTGATGATGTTTAAAACAGTTTAGTTGGTACAAAAACTCAGTACAAACCAACTCCCAAATATTTCCCAATGTTCACCAGGTGTCTGTTTCAGTAGTCAGTTTCTCAAATGTATCATCTCCTAATGGAAGAAATGACAATTGCCTGAGGTCCGGTTTCTGAAACCCTAGGGAATACCACACATGATTTTTTGTTTCTTCAGGTGCTTTGTAATTTTGGATCTTGAATTATTTTTACTAGGTTTTAAAATATTCTGGCCAGGCGCGGTAGCTCAGGCCTGTAATCCCAGCACTTTGGGAGGCTGAGGCGGGCGGATTACGAGATCAAGATATCAAGCCCATCCTGGCCAACATGGTGAAACCCCGTCTCTCAAAAAAAAAAAAAAAAAAAAAAATTAGCTGGGTGTGTTGGCGTGTGCCAGGAATCCCAGTTACTGAGGAGGCTGAGACAGGAGAATTGCTTGAACCCTGGGGGCGGAGGAGGCTGTGAGCCGAGATCGCGCTACTACACTCCAGCCTGGCGACAGAGCGAGGCTTCGTCTCAAAACAACAATAAAAATTCTCTCTGAGATTTTCTGTATCTGTGAGTGCCTTTTGCATTTACTTTTGTCAGTTACTCCTGGGTGCTACCAAATTTGAAACTATTTAATGTCATTTCCTCTGCATGAAATCCTTTAATCATATTATCAATGCCAAGGTAAACAATTTTCCTTTTCCGGCACCTTTGCTGGCTAGTAAAATTTTGGGCAACCATTTTTAATGGAGGTATTAATCATATTATCAATGCCAAGGTAAACAATTTTCCTTTTCCGGCACCTTCGCTGGCTAATAAAATTTTGGGCAACCATTTTTAATGGAAGTATTAATCATATTATCAATGCCAAGGTAAACAATTTTCCTTTTCCGGCACCTTCGCTGGCCAATAAAATTTTGGGCAACCATTTTTAATGGAGGTACTAGATAGTCAAGGGTCCAGTATTAAAACCCTGTACTTTTAGTTTCTATAACTAATAAATGCCTCAAGTGTGACTATAGCTTGCACTGTTTTTGTACACCTTTCTTTTTTTAGCCTCTGGGGATTTTTCTTATTCTTCTTCTATAAGGATGCCGTTGCATTAACAATGTCTGTTACATTTTTTCCAGAATGTAGAGGTGTTTTGTATCAGAAATTTCCTCAGTATATCTACTTTGGCATATTAATGGAAAAGTAAGCCCAGGTACTGCTCTTCTTTATGCCAATATAATAAACAAGAAATGCTGCGTTTTTAACTTCTTGAGAGAGAACATATGGCGCTGAAAGGATATAAGAATACAAAAGTCAAAAACTTTGATAACAAAAAATTCTTTACATTGGCTACAGATGTCATAAATCAACAAAGAGATAAATAAAAATACCTCACTAATGGAAAAAAAAGAATACTTGTGTCACTTATGTATGATATGGGCTTCTATAGCCAATAAACGTATTCTTATTTTTAAATGTGGTGCTATTTTTAACCTTTGAAATCTTTATAATTGCTCTATTTCCACTATATAAAGAAGAGTTTGATCATAAAATAATATAAATAAAAATTTTGCATCACATGTACAACTCTGTTTGGAAGACACTCTACAAAGAAATCATTTTGTGTAAGCCAAGAATTTCTATTCAACTATAAACACAGATTAAAATGATTAGAAAATTTCTATTAAGTTTGTTTAACATAAGATCTACATGAACAATTATTGAAATGTTACAACTCACCTACTGCACATTGTCAAATACCTTCTCCAGATATACATCGTTTATTTAAGCACAGAATTAAATTGTCATCATTCTCTTCTGTTTGTGCCAAACTAATGGACATTCTTCACTTGTTTTGTTTAGTTTGTGCTGGGCAGGTGTACCATATTCTTATCAAAAATATTATTCATATATGTTATCTCACAAGGAATCTTTCTGAACTATTAGAATGCTAAATATTTTGTGAGTTAATTTCATTATGATTTATCATTTCTCCTTTACAAATGTGAGCATAAAAATTAAAAGTATTCACACATCTCATTTTTCCTATTGGAATGTATATGGCCAGATAATCAATATGAGTAATTTTTTCTTGATACCAGTATTTTTCTATTGACCAACAGTTCTAAGTTTTATCAATGTTCCAGCTCATAGAAAAACTATACATTTCATAAAGTAAGCACAATATGACATCTAAATTGCCAAACATTATAAATATTACACTATAAATTTATAATACATCAACTCTTATTTTCATCTGATTCATTATCATATTTACTTGTTATCTTCACCCACAAGAGTATAAACTCCAAGAGACTAGTGATTATCTGATTTGCTCACTGATACAGGCTACATTTATTAATTTTGGCCAATCAGAATACCTTTTTCATACTTAAATTAGTTGCTTTTAATATTCATTTGAGAAGCCACATTTTGCTGACTCGTAGTTCACGCATTAATCAGGAAGGGGTTTCAGTTACTGATTCAAAGATAATGATTTGACTGCTAAAACTAGGCAAATGAATGTATCTCATTAACCCGGCCATGAGATTACTTCCAGGGACAGACTCCTGGCCTACACTAGGCTGACCAGAAGTATTTAGTTTCAGTGTTGTCACTTTATTGAAGTAAAGGGGTAAGCATCACTACTCTTCTGTTGGATTAAAATTATGAAACCATGGCACAGAAACTTATTCAGCCATTGTGTCGATACAGCTACAAACTATCTTTTTAAAAATAGAGACAACACAGACAAAAGAAACAGCAAATAAAGCAAAATAAGAGCATAATTTATTATACTACCACAACTCGTGTATTACAAAATAACCTAAAATTGTGCTTCCAATGCTGGCAGAGCTTGCGTAACATCTGCCATCCAGCTTAATAAAGAAATGATACAACCCCTTAATGTATCAAATTGGCTACATATATTTATACAACTGAAAATTCTCTTACTTATTGACTCTGGAGAACTCCTTTCACACAATGGTTTATTCAATGGGAGATAATGTGGCAAATATACAAGAGCAGGAATTCCAGTGAGACTACCGATTGACATCTTATATTAGCGTATAAAGCTATGTGACATTCAATTATTTATTTAACTGTCCTGTGCTTACTTTCCTCCTGAATAAAATAGAAATATTTTAATTATTTAACCTGCTCCTAAGGCTATTTTAATTATTGTAAGATAATAAAAGGAAAAGGTCAACCACATCCTCCAAGTACAGAAGGTCCCTAATGTATGCTGGTTTGCCTTATGGTATTTTGACTTTGATGGTTGTTAACTGATATACATGCAGTAGAAACCATACTTCAAATTCTAATTATTTATCTTTTCCCTGGCTAGTGATATGCAATAAGATACTCTCTTGTGATGCTTGGTGGTGGCAACCAGCCATTATGTTTTTCATTTTCAGTATAGCATTTCATAAGTTACATGACATAATAGAAAAATTTATTATAAAATAGGTTTTGTGTTATGTGATTTTCCCCATCTCTAGGCTAATGCAAGAGTTCTAAACACATTTAAGGTAGGTTAGGTTACACAATGATATTCTATATGTTAGATGTGTTAAACACATTTTCAGTTCCTGAGAGTTTCAAACCCGTGATTGGTTTATTGGAACATAATCTTATTGTAGGTCAAGAAGCATCTACATTAACCAAAATTAACAGAATTCATATTTATACCTGATGTTATACAATCTAACCCTCTAAAAATAACAAAAGGATAGGAACATAAAGATAGTAGTACTATTGTATGTGTTTTTATGTAGATATTTAAATATACTTGTCATAACATACTAAAATTTATGATAACGTTTGTGTCAAACCTGAAAAAAAATTTTGTATAGAAATCATGAGTTTAACTGTAAATATAAATCTAAGTGTAAATGTACTTCCTTTGCATCTGAACAAAAGTAAGTAATAATATTTTATAGCATTTTGGAGTGCCTTTGTTTTTCTTTCTCTGATATCCTGTAGTTTCAGTAACTGCATAAGAAATGAGAGCACAGGCTCTGAAGCTGCCTCCATTACATAAGCTAAGTCACCTTGGGTAAGTTCCTTAAGCATTGCATGGCTCAATTTTCTCATCCATAAAATGGTGATGTTATAATAGAAACTACTTTATAGGGGTAATATTGAGATTACCTGAGTTGATACAGGAAAAAAACACAAAGCTTAGCTTGTATAAAATACCATGTATGCTTTCTTAAATAGAGAAGTAAAGAACTTCATAGAAATAAATAGAACTAGAAAAAATATTTTAAAATTCATAAGGAACCAGAAAAAAGCCTGAATAGCCAAGGCAATCCTAAGCAAGAAGAACAAAGCTGGAGATATCACTCTAATTGAATTCCTATAAAATAGACAAACCTATAAAATGGGAGGAATTTTTTGCAAACTATGCATCTCACAAAGTTCTGATATCCAGCATATTTATGGAACTTAAATAAATTTACAAGAAAAAAAAAACTCAACGTTCTATTATAAGGACACGTGCACACGAATGTTCATTGCAGCACTGTTTACAATAGCAAAGACCTGGAACCAACCCAAATGCCCATTGATGATAGACTGAACAGGGAAAATGTGGCACATATACACCATGGAATATTATGCAGCCATCAAAAACGATGAGTTTGTGTCCTTTGTAGAGACATGGATGAACCTGGAAACCATCATTCTCAGCAAACTGACACAAGAGCAGAAGATAAACACCGCATGTTCTCACTCATAGGTGGGTGTTGAACAATGAGAACACATGGACACAGGAAGGGGAGCACTACACACTTGGGTCTGTTGGGGGGAAACGGGAGGGACAGTGGGGGGTGGGGAGTTGGGGAGAGATAGCATGGGGAGAAATGCAAGATATAGGTCATGGGGAGGAAGGCAGCAAATCACACTGCCATGTTTGTACCTATGCAACAATCTTGCATGTTCTTCACATGTACCCCCAAACCTAAAATTCAATAAAATAAAGAAAAAAGAAAAAAAAGTGAGCAAATAATAAAACCAGACACTTTTCAAAAGGAAACATACATGCAGCCAACAAGCATATGAAAGAAAGGTCAACATCACTGATCATTAGAGAAATGTGAATCAAATTACAATACGATACCATCTCACACCAGTCAGAATGGCTATTATAGAAAAGTCCAAAAATAACGGGTGCTTATGAGTTGCAAAGGAAAAGGAGAACTTACAGGCTGTTGGTGGTAGTGTAAATTAGTTTAATCACTGCAGGAAACAGTGTGATGATTCCTCAATGACCTAAAGAGGGAAACATTATTTGACCCAGAAATCCCATTACTAGCTATATAGTCAAAGGAATATAAATCCTTTTATCATAAAGAAATTTGCATGCAAATGTTCACTGCTGCACTATTCACAATAGCACAGACATGGAATCAACCTAAGTTCCCATCAATGTAGACTGGATCAAGAAAATGTGGCACATATACACCATGGAATACTAAGCAACCATAAAAAAGAGTGAGGTCATGTCCTTTGCAGGGTCTTATATGGAGCTGGAGATTATTTTCATTAGCAAACTAATGTAAGAACAGAAAACCAAATTCTGCATGTTCTCACTTATAAGGGGGAGCTAATTGGAGAGAACACATGGACACAGAAGGAAACAACAGACATTGGGGCCCAATGAAGGGCAGAGGTTGGGAGGAGGGAGAACAAAGGAAAAAATAACTAATGGGTACTAGGCTTAATATCCGGGTGTTGAAATAATTTCTACGACAAACCCCCATGACATGAGTTGACCTATATAACAAACCTGTGCATATATCCCTGAACAAGTTAACAAACAGAAATTAAAACGCATTCCTACTCTTTTCTCCTATTAAAATATTCCTACACTATAATTCCACATATTTTCTTGGTAATATATCATGTCTTTGTAAATCTACTTTTTAATTTTTGGCTAATGTCAAGAATAATGTTTTTAGGAGAATAAAGAAACATTTAAATTTGGGGCAAAACTAAACTTTATTTTAAATTTAGAAATGAGGATATAATGCTGCGAATAAGAATATTTTACGAACACCATATGTCCACAGATGGACATGATATTGTTCAAGAATAAAGTGGCTTTTCCCTCTATAAAAATGTTCAGAGTTATTAGTATTAATAAATATAACAAAGTATAAATCACTTTTAAAGCTCTAGTGTGCTGTTTTATATTGTTGTGTAACCTTCTGACCCATTGGAAATGAACATGTAGGGAATCCATTTTAATAGCTTCTTCCTGTAGGCTTGAGGGATTCTATAGCTAGCACAAGTACTAAACAAAAAATGTGGTTGGGTATTTCCACTCATGTAAAGATCTCTATGCCAGAAAGTTTTGTGTTGAGTTGGCATCTCCTAGGAATACAAGTGAATAAACAACAGAAAGAGGTAAGAGAACAGAAATATTTGTTCAACACTGTGCATGTTGTAACAACGTGCAACATCATTTATGGTATGTTACCTCAGCCAAAAATGACATGATGTTATAAATCACTAATTTCTCAATTTTGAAAAGGAAGTTGGAAATATGGGATAAGGTCATGTTCAGTTCAGGTCATGAAAACTAAAAAATGTGCAGGTTGGACTTTGTATAATGTTTTACCAAATCCCAGAGGCAGTTCAATATCATAGCTATTACTATTATTTTCTTCTTGGAAAAGAAAGGAAATGAAAACATTTTTCCTGATATTTGAGGCATTATAAAAGGGCCTGGAAGAGTTTTATTTTTTATTTAATACTTATAAAATTCTGGCTTGGTCTTTATTTCATAAGCTAATATTCCAGCAAATAAATATGAATACCTGTTTTTTTAACATTCCCTATTCTCAATAATATATTTTAAAAACCTATAATGATTACTCTAAATCTCTACTTCCTGGACTTTTTTTTTATCTTGAAGAATACTTCAAAACCATTATTGAACTAGACACATATATGTATGTATATATTTATTTGTGTATTTGTGTGTGTGTGTGTGTGTGTGTGGTTGTACATATATAATTTTCAAAGGCGAGATAATAGATGCAATAGGATCTCAGGAATCAAATCAAACAGCTGTTTTGACCTAGAATGAGTGCTCTGCTAGAAGAATGAGAAATACATGTGTTTTCAAAGGCTGTCTCCTGTCATTGTGCCAATGGAACTTCTTTCACCCTCAATAAGATTTCTATTTCTCTCACTTGATCTAGGTAGAAAAAAATCACGTCGAGAACCACAGGTCATAAGATGAATTATCCAATAGAAGAGAAAAAACAATTATCTATGTGGTTTCAGGGATGTTTGATTGCCTAGAACAGTCTTCCTGGTTCTCCTAAGTTTAGCAGGAAGGACTGAGGTTGGCTCCCTGTTATGGTCCGTGTTAAAACTAATCTATCACCTTTATGTTTTGTATTCCAGTAAACAGCAGCCAGCCTATTGAATAAGTTTACTGGACCTTTATTTCAAAACTTGTAATATATAGACAAGATAAATTTTGTCATATGGAATTCTTGCTGCACTTTTCATCCATTAATTTCACAAACACTTATTGCCTATTTCCTATATGTAAACCTTTTAAGCAATTAAAATAGGGCAATAGAATTGATATGCCTACCTATAATGGAACTTCAGTGAAAGAGGTGAGTAAATTAAAAATGCAATAGACTGAAACAAGAGCCATCATGAATACATACAAAGAGTGCAACAGGAGAAAGTGTGGCTTAGATGCAGGAATCAGACAGATGGAGATAAATATATCATCTTTATGAAAACCACTAGGTTGGAAGACATAGCTGGCTAACACTGCATCAAAGAATTACACTTATCCATACAGGTACAGACATAGCTGAAAAACCGCAAACTTCCTCTGTTGAGGTTACCCCTGCAAAATTTATATCATAAAGAGACCCCTGAATCTAAAAAAGCAAAGAGCTAAGCTAAGCATGTCCAGCTCCTTTTTGCTAAATCTCAAATCAGAAATCTCACTCCTCCACCCACACAGAGAAATGGATACTTGGTAGGAAAGGAGCTTTGAAGTGTTATTCTTGTAAATTCCTCCACATGGAAACATGAAGAGCCATAATACACAGCAGTTTACCAATGGGTTTGACTCTAAGAATTAAATGACTCTAAGACAGCCCTTCCATGGGGATGCTCAGCCCTGCCTCCCTTGCACGTCTCATTATTCTAAGAATAAAGCAAAATCTAGGGAACCCTGGACTCTGATACCTTACCCTCACAAGATCACTTCCCAAATACAGCACAGATTTATGTAGAACATGTAATCCTTATAATGCTCATTATTCTGGGAATTTTGACACATATTAAAAAATATTGGCCACAACATAGCTTTGTATAATAACTGAGGATCTTCTGTGTAACTTAAAAATAATGGTATTGAACTGGAAAATAATTATTTTTATATAGTTTGCTTGATGCAGGAACATTTTATTACACTCACACTGCTAAATAAAGTGATTTAACTGTATATTTAAATGTCATATTTAGGATTACAAAAGCATATTTGAGCCTGATAAGTAGCTCTCTTTTTGTCTCTGCCTCTCTTTTGCCTTCATAGAATTACAATTAAGATATAGAATTTTGATTGCAGCATCATAAATGTTACTCTACATTAATGTGAAAATGGGGAACAAAGTCAACCCTGTAATCTCTTAATTTAGTAAACTCTACAGATATCCTGCATTTCTAGTTTTAGAGTACATGTAAATAAAACTTGGTTTATAATTTCATAAATTTACACAGCCTTAATGGTTTTATCTAGGTTTTATTCTCAGAAGAATCTTCGTCTGGCAGAGGCAGAGGGTCACAGCTAAAGAAAGACAGTTCTCTTCAGCTAAGTGAATGTCTTCTTGTTTATTAAGAATTGCAGACCTAGTTTTGCTGATTAGCCTCACTTCTGTCATTGCATCTCCGGCTTGGGAAGAAATTAGTCTTTTATGCCTTGAAAAAAAAAAAAAACTCTCCTGGAACATTTAAATTATCAGGGTACTTTGTTGTTCTTTAATTGTTGGTTACTAGAGAGAGAGAGAGAGAGAGAGATAGAGAGAGAAAGTTTAAATCTCATTTTCTGATAAAACAATATCAAAGATCAATATGTCATTATAGAAACATTAAATTGTTAATATGGGTTATGTGTTAAACCTTGCAATCTCAAAACCTAATAATTGGTCAGCAAAATGATTGTCTGCATTTTCTTCAGAATTAGAAAATACAAACAGATTACGCAACATATTATTGACACACTGACAACTGTAAACCCATGGGAGACATTGTCTAAACTCCACCTCTTCATTAAAAAAAATACTGAAATAAACAAATTTACCTGGGAGTTATTCTTCCTCTAACTTTATGCTACATTATTAAATTGTGAGTCATGGAGATTCTTGAATCTGTCAGTTTATATTTTCATCAAATTTTGAGAACTTTTGGCCAATATTTCCACAAATATTTGTTATGCTCACTCACTCTTTTGAGTACTACAGTTATATATGTTACATATATTAGGCTGTTTGCTATTTGAAATTGTCATCATTTTTGGTTCTTTGCTTTCTAGTCATTTATTTTTTGAATTCTTTCTGTCTGTGTTTCATTTTGGATGTTTTCTTTTGCTCTGTGTACATATCCAGTGTTGAGGGTATAGTATCTTTTATAATAGCTTACTCAAGTATAACGAATGTCTGAAAAAGCAAACATTCTCAAAACTTGTAAATTTACACTGAATAAATAATTCAATTTTAATATTTGATTTTTCTTGTCAAAATAATTGTTGACATTGTCTATAGAAATATTTATTTAATAACTATAGGATGTCTTTTTAACAATATTCAAAAATATTGAATGGTTATTGAGTGACTTATATGCCAGTTACTGTCCTTGGTACTTTCAAGTACAGTACTGTAATCAGGTGATTTTTACAGCAAATCTGGAGGATAGTTGCTATTCTCATTTAATAAGAAATTTTATCAGTATTATGGCAAGCAAATGATCACAGCATTGGTAAACTATAATGCTAAAATTAGATTCTTATTTACCTAGGTGTCTAAGTCCATGTTCTTTTTCCCATGAGTCATGACCTCTTCTAAAATAAGTAAAAATTTTCTAAAAGTGGAAAGGTGAGGAATTAGTCTTTGAAAACTGACCCCAAACATTATAAAATTAATTTACATCTGAGAAATTAAAAATATATCTTGATGGTATAAATTCTAGAAATTAAAGCTTGTCAAATACTAGTCAGTTTTTGGGACATAAAACAAAATAACATTAAGAAATATTGTATTAAAAATTCCAAAGTGATATGAAAATGTCATTACCAAAGAAATCAGTGGTCCCCACCAAATTCCATTATCATAAAACCCAGAAACAAAAAGTTTAATTTTATGTTCTATGATTAATACCAGCAGATACTCTATGACTGAACTTATGATAAAGAATAAAGGACTATTCTTTAAAAATCCAGTTTACATTAGCCTACATTCTATTTTTGAAGCACCAACATGATTATGCAGTTAACTGGGAGCTATTAATTTAAAATATTTTGATGTTGTGTTGGTGTTACAGAAATTTGTGTTCATTCACTAATGGATTGGGTATTTTCTGTAAGATTTCCAACAGTTGGGATAAAGAAAGCTAGGTCAACCTCTTGTTCCAAACCCTAGAAACAACAACTACATTGTGTAATTTTCAGTATACCTCATGGAAAAAAAAGTTGAATGATATCTTGAAATGTGTGTATCACCAGCAGATATAATTCTTACAATAATTATTTGCAGGTCTAGGTTTACTTCTCTATTGAAAGAATAGTTTATTTTTTTTAATTGCAAGTTTCATATTTCCTAATTATTGTGATAACCACTACAGACCAAAACAGATTTTTGGACAAGCATAGTTGGAATACATTCAAATTGGATGTTCTTTCACATTTATTATTTCACACTTAATTTTACACATTTAAAATATTTAGATCTTCCGGTATGCATTATTCACTGAGGATTTCATGACATGCATCACATAAGTGGGAAATAAAACAAAAATATTTTTTCAGCACTTCATAACTCTTCTTCTCAGTAATGAATTTTTAAAAAGAGGAAAATTCCATCATTATTCTCTTATTTTCTCTAGGCCTTTATATTCTGATATCTTTCATCACATTTTTTATTTCTATCTTCTCTTAGTTAGAAAATCAGAAAAAAAAATCCTGAAAAAGGTAAGCAATTTTTATCACTTTTGCTTGAAATTGGACACATTTACTATATAAAACAACACTTTATGCTAACTCAAAGGCTTACTTGAATACAAATCATGAGAGACCCTTAGTGTAAGATCTTGTTGAGATTTGTTAACTTGTCTATATCAGATGAGTAAAAACAGCAACTAATTTCCAATTATGCCCTAAAATGTATGTTGAAGAGATATATTCATTGTTCTCCAAACAACAGTATACCATTTTTTATTTCCAGTGTCAAGAAATGTTTGGAGACAGAACAGGTGTGGAATTGCCTAATCAAAGAATAAGAAACTTCTACCAGAACCTTATTCGGAATGATTTCTCCTTCTCTGAGATTGGTTATGTATTAGTCCATTCTCACACTGCTATAAAGAGCTACCCGAGACTGGGTAATTTATAAAGAAACGAGGTTCAATTTTGACTCATATTTCAACATGCTGTACAAGAAGCATGACTAGAAAGGCCTCAGGAAACTTACAGTCATGACATTAGAAGGGCAAAGGGGAAGCAAGCTCATCTTCACATGGCGGCAGGAGAGACGGTGCACAGGGGAGGGTGGTACACACTTTCAAACTATCAGATCTCTTGAGAACTCTATCATTAGGCAGCACAAGGGGGATGGTGCTAAACTATTAGAAACCACCCGCATTGTCTAATCACCTCTCAACAGACCCTACCTCCAACACTCTGTATCATAATTCACCATAAGATTTGGGTGTGGACACAGAGCCAAATTGTATCTTGTTCTAATAAATGTGAATGGTCCCTAAGTGGCTATTTCAGTGATAAGAGCACCACAGATTCTTAAACCAACATTCATCCTTATCTGACCCAAACTGAGCTAATCACATTAGCCATACATCCATGACTGTGATTATGATTCAGAGCTGGTAACCCTAATCAAATTAAGTCAATCATAAAGATTTTCCTTTATTTTCCAACCTATAACAAAGAACAGATGAGTCCTCCTCTGTTGGTAGTTACTTTGAAACATAAATTCCAGAAGCTACTGATCACCATCGGTGGAGAGAAAGAAGAAAGTAAGCAGTTCAGAGGCAAAGAATAAAAAGGATGAGATGGAGGAATGATGCATGGTAGTTTTATTTCCTTCCCAGGTTTTATGAAATATTCCAATTATTCCCAATAATTCCCACCTCTACTCATCTATTTCAATATGACTTTGACTGATTTGATAGTAAATGTGGCCTGACAATAAACAATAGCAAATTTTCAATATCTGGGGGAATCTCTTTTGACAACACCTTCATAGATAAACCCAAGATCAATACTTTGTATCCTTCAATCCAATCAAGCTGACACTCAATATTAAGCATCACACTATATACTACGTTTTTGTCATTTTTTATGACTACAGTCCAATAAGATATATATGTTTAAATATACATATATATATAAATTATTATTATTTCTTTATTTAAATAAGGTAGTTTCCTTCTTTTGTGCTTGGTGATATTAAACTATAAAAGTGTTGCTATATCTTCATCTGGTAGATGCATATGAAACTAAACTGACATAACTTTTGTGTAAAGAAGATCTGTATATGTTTTAGTTAGACAACAGGAGACATGCCTTATTTGGTTGCATTTTAGCTCTCCTCAAATTTCTTGTCATTATACCAGAATACCAGATTCAGAAATTGGCTTACATAGGCTAACCCAATATCAATGATAATCTGAGTAGCCAATCTCTGGAAAATTTCTCCCATCAATTTATATCTGGGCTTCTAGATCTGGTGCCAGCTTTCCCAAAATTTTCATATTTATTTTGGAAGTGTTCTTCAAAAACTCTTCCACACAGCAAAAGAAACAATCATTAGAGTGAATGGGCAACCAACAGAATGGGAAAATAATTGCTGCAATCTACCCATCTGACAAATGGCTAACATACAGTATCTACAAAGAACTAAAGCAGATTTACAAGAAAAAAAATTCAAAAAATGGGTGAAGGAGATGAACAGACCCTTTTCAAAGAAGATATTTATGTGGCCAACAAACATATCAAAAAATGTTCATCATCATTAGTCATTAGAGAAATGCAAATCAAAACCACATTAAGCTACCATCTCATGCCAGTTAGAATGGCGATAATTAAAAATTTGGAGACAACCTATGCTGGAGAGGATGTGGAGATAAAGGAACACTTTTAAATTGTTGGAGGGAGTGTAAATTAGTTCACTTCCATTATGGAAGATAGTGTGGCGATTCCTCAAGGATCTAGAAATAGGAATTCTATTTAAGCCAGCAACCCCATTACTGGATATATACCCAAAGGATTATAAATCATTCTATTATAAAGAAACATGCACACATATGTTCGTTGTCACAATGTTTACAATAGCAAAGACATGGAACCAACCCAAATGCCCATCAATGATAGACTGCACAAAGAAAATGTGACACATATACACCATGGAATACTATGCAGCCAGAAAAAATGATGAGTTCATGTCCTTTGTACAGATATGGATGAATCCAGAAACCATCATTCTCAGCAAACTGACACAAGAACGAAAAACCAAACACCACGTTTTGACTCATAGGCGGGTGATGAACAATGAGAAGACTTGGGCATAGAGAAGAGAGCAACACTTACTGGGGTAGGTGGAAGGGTGGAGGGGAGGGGAAGGAAGGGACAGCAGGGGATGAGGAAGATGGGGAGGAATAACACTGGGAGAAATGCGTGATGTAGGTAATGGGGGGATGGAGACAGCAAACCACCATGAAATGTATGTACCTATGCAACAATCCTGCAAGATGCAGGATGTGCACATGTACCCCAAAGCCCAAAGTACAATAAACAAACAAACAAACAAACAAACAAAAACTCTTCCAATTCTTACAATAACATCAATGCCACAAAATTGCATCCTTTCAGTATCTAGTGGTTCTTCAATGGATGATTTCTTAAAGCATTCCCTCTTCATGTAATCTAAGATTAGGCCCTACAATCTATATTTTCACAAGCTTGCCCTTTAATGATTCAATAGGTAGGTGGAAGTTTGAAGAACCTTTGAGAAATACTGCCATTAAAATGTAAGAAATTTATTTTGAAAGTCAGCTAAAGTGAGTTAAGGAGATCAATAACAAGTTAAATAACACATATATACATTTTGCTTTTCTTTTATATTGGTTTCTTTTTTTTCCCCCAGCTTTTATTTTAGATTCCGGGGTACATGTGCAGGTTTGTTCTTGGGTATATTACATGATGCTGAGGTTTGGGGTATGAATGATCCCATCACTCAGGCACTGATCATACTACCCAGTTAGTTTTTCAGTCTTTCCCTGCTCTCTACCTCCCCTCTCTAGTACTTTTCACTGTTTATTGTTGTGATCCTTAGATCCATGATCACTCAATGTTTAACTCCCACTTCTAAGTGAGAACATGTGGTATTTGGTTTCCTGTTTCTGTGTTAATTTGCTTATAATAATGGCCCTCAACTCCATTTATGTTGCTATAAAGGAAATAATTTTTATGGCTACATTGTATTACATGGTATATATATACGCCACATTTTCTTTATCCAATAAACTATTGATGAGCACCTAGACTGATTCCATGTCTTTGTTATTTTTGAATAGTGCTGTGATGAACATATGACTGCATGTTTTTGGTATAATAATTTATTTCCTT
The DNA here is from genome assembly GCF_001604975.1 of Cebus imitator. Taxonomy (NCBI): domain Eukaryota; kingdom Metazoa; phylum Chordata; class Mammalia; order Primates; family Cebidae; genus Cebus; species Cebus imitator. The sequence continues at coordinate 4,681,609 of NW_016107471.1, read as the reverse complement.
TTGAATACATACCTAGGAATGAGGTTTCTGGGCTGAATCGTAGTTTTATTTTAATTTCATTGAGAAATTTCCACACTGTTTTCCAAAGTGGCTGAACAAATCTACATTCCCACCAACACTGTGTTAACATTCTCTTCTCTCTGCAGTCTCACCAGTATCTGTGGTTTTTCACTTTTTAATAATAGCAATTTAGGCTGGCATGTTATCTTATTGCTCTTTTGATTTGTATCTGTCTGACGATTAGAGATATGAAATATTTTTTTTTCCATTTTTGTTGGCTGCTTTTATGTGTTTTTTTGAGAGGTATCTGTTCATGTGTTTGGTCCCATTTTTAATGGGATTATTTGTTATTTGTTGGATTCTTGAAGTTCTCTACAGATTCTGGATGTTAGACATCTGCCTGATGCACAGTTTGTGAATATTTTCTCTTATTCTTTAGCTCGTATGTTTACTGTATTGATGGTTATTTTTGCTGTGCAGAAGTTGTTTAGTTTAACTAGGTACTACTTGTTAATTTTTGCTTTTGGTTCAATTGCTTTTGAGGACTTAGTCATAAACCCTTTCCCAAGATTGATGTCCAGAATGGTGTTTCCTTGGTTTTCTTCAAGAATTATAACAGTTTGAGGTCTTGCATTTCAATTTTTAATCCATGGTAAGTCAATTTTTTGTATATGATAGAAGGTAAGAGTCCAGTTTCCTTCTTCTCTATATGGCTTGCCAGTTATCCAAGCACCAATTATTTAATAGAGAATTCTTTCTCCATTGCTTATTTTTGTTGACATTGTTGAAGATCAGAATGGCTATAGGTTTGCAGGTTTTTCTGGATTCCCTATTTTATTCCATTTGTCTATGTATTTGTTTTTGTACCACTACCATGCTGGTTGGGTTACTATGGCCTTATAGCACAGTTTGAAGTTGATCTTTGGCTTTGGCTTTGTTCTTTTTGCTTAAATATTGCTTTGGCTATCCAGCTACTTTTGGTCCCATGTGAATTTTAGAACTCTTTTTTCAATTATGTGAAAAATTACATTGGTAGTTTGATAGGAACAGCATTGAATCTGTAGGTTGCTTTGGACAATACGGTCATGTTAATTATATCAATTCTTCCAAGCCATAAACATGGAATTTTTTCCATTTGTTTATCATTAATGATTTATGCTGTATGCTTAGGTTTTTATGTGGCCATTGTGAATGGGATTACATTCTTGATTTGGCTCTCAGTTTGAACATTATTGGTGTATCAAAATGGTACTGATTTTCATGCATTGATTTTGTATTCTGAAACTTTACTGAAGTCAAAATATTGCATTTTAGAATGATTACTTTGATATCGCTCTATGAAATAAAGGGAATAGACAGATTGGAGGGAAACAGTTGGCTCCAAGTTCAGAGAGACAGTTACTTGGAAGGACTAAACTAAGGTAGTTTTATGGTGAGAAAGAATTACATGAGTTATTATTTTTTTTATTGCATTTTAGGTTTTGGGGTACATGTGAAGAACATGCAAGATTGTTGCATAGGCACACACGTGGCAGTGTGATTTGCTGCCTTCCTCCCCCTCACCTATGTCTGGCATTTCTCCCCATGCCATCCCCCCCAACTCCCTACCCCCCACTGTCCCTCCCTTATTTCCCTCCAACAGACCCCAGTGTGTAGTGCTCCCCTCCCTGTGTCCACGTGTTCTCATTGTTCAACACCCGCCTATGAATGAGAACATGTGGTGTTTGATTTTCTGCTCCTGTGTCAGTTTGCTGAGAATGATGGCTTCCAGGTTCATTTGTGTCCCTATAAATGACACGAACTCATCGTTTTTGATGACTGCATAATATTCCACGGTATATATGTGCCACATTTTCCCTGTCCAGTCGATTTGGTATACCTTAAACAAAAATGAAGTCGAACCTGCAAAACTAAAAATACATAAATAAAAAAGCTAAGTTTATTGTCAGGGACAAGAAATTAGTAGTATAACAATAAAAGCATATTTCCAGTATCTCTGAATAATCCTCAAAACTTTGAATTTGTACTTAAATCTTTAGGCCTCAAAATATTTCTCACGATTTCTTCAGATAAGGAAATAAACTATACTTAATGATTTAAAAAAAAAGAATTACATGAGTTAAAATGTAAGAAGTATAATTAATGTGACTTAAGGACTGTTAAGTTGTGAGAGGTCAGAAAATGAAAGACTTAGAATTGTACCTTTGTTTCTTGTTTATTTTTAAGAATGCTAGTTATATAATCTAAAATAGAGAAGGCAGATATTCTGATGATTTTTTGTTTTGGAGTTAGAGATGGAATATGATTACTTGAGCTTTGGGCACTCTGAATATCTGAGGATATTTAGAGGGCAATTTCACATACTATTTTGGGAGTTAAGATGGAGAAATGAGTTTGTTATATACATTTTGAAGATATTTATATAGAGAGAGTACTGGAAGCTACTGAAATTAATTAGGTGATCCAGCAAGATTGCAAAGAAAGGGATGGAGAAGAGAGAGAGAGAGAAAAAACCTAGACTACAATAGTATTCAAAACAGTCATAAAAGCAGAACTAGTAATTATTGTCATGCTAAATATATATCTAATCCCAAAATAAACCACACTAAGACAATATTCTGTAGTAGGTTTTGTTTGTCCAGTTTTAGACGATCTGGAAACTAGTATCTGTGTCTAGATAATGATTTACAGCAGCATTATCAGCCGTTACTGTGTATCTTAATAACTTACAGAGCTTTGAAGAGCTATAAATTCTTGGACCTCATCTCTGGAAATTTTTAATCAGAAGATTTTTGAAATACAGCCAAGTTTGCAAATCAAAATTTCATACTTATTGAGATAATTTCACATGGAGTTAAAAATTATAGCTTTAACTTACAATGACTTAGTTTGTACTATAAATATATATACTGCTATTTCATTATTTTAATCTTTTTATATGCAATTATTTATAATTAAGTGTCCCAAGTATTGGCCTATTGTTTCTAAAATCCAATTCAAACATTCTATACCTATGATAAACTTAAAAAGAAACTTCTAAGAAATAACATTTTCTTTTCTCTCCGTTTCAATTTAATACTTTAAAATGTTTAATGTTTTATAGCTCAAGGTAAATACTTTATATTTCCGGGTGAATACTGGAGCGAGAAAGATATGTTAATATATAGGAAAATTGGATTAGCATTCTTTATGCATATGTTTCATATTATATGTTAGTTATACTCAAGGGATATTTCTTATTCAGAAATCCACTAGGTGGCATTACAAACTATAATGCTTTAATAATGCATTGATTAAACACTTAATAAAATTATGTTATAAAGCACCTGTTCATAATTTCTTTCAAATAATCTCAGCTACATTTTCTACCTTTATGTTACATAGTAATAATTGAAGACTTTTGTTAAAATTAGGATTTATCAAAACTTTCATTGAAAATCTATGTTGCTGAAAATATGTATATAATACTGAAGAAAATAGTTTAGGGGACATTCTTATAATATTACATTCTTATTCTCCTGAGATACATTTAAATTCTCATAGGCTTTATATTTCCAAATCCCACCTGTTTTTAATGAATACTGTCTGACAAAGGAAATAAAAACAATGAAAATAGCTTAGATAGCAAAATGTTGAGAACATTTATTAATGAAATTTGGCATGTTTAACTTGAGGCTAATCTGATCCAGGAAATTTTTTTCTCATTTCTACTTAAAATTGTTAAACATTCAGACTCTGTCTGCTTAAAACCATAAGATTAAACTTTTGAATCACCTGAGGAGTCATTTTAATCAGGCATTCAATTGAAGTAATTTCTTGTTCTCTATATAATTGAATTTTGGTTTAGGATTTTCATAGAGAAATTAGTTGTGTAATGTTCTCTCAATGTGGGGAATGAATGTATGTGAAACTTGTTGGACATGATTACAAAAAGAGTGGAGAGAACCTTTGGAAGAGGGACTAAATATAAAGTGGATAGAAAAGTAGGAATATATATTTCTGAAATATGGCCTTTCATAAAATAATGGAAGCTGCAGAAGTACACTTCTGTGCATTGAAATTGCATTTCTGCATCTCTGAGGGAGGTGGGAATTGAAATCAAGTGTCAGCTACATTTGCTGGCAAGAATTTCATGTAAAAAGATCAGAATTGAGATCAGCTAGTGTATTGGGGAAGTGGTTTTAGAAATGCCACAGGGTATACATGAAAATATTTTACTTAGTTATACCAAACTATGCAATTTATGAATGCTACTTAATTTTTTCTTGTCTCATATGGTCAGGAAATTCTTAAGTATTGATTAAGTGGAAGAATAGAAGGCTGATGTTAATCATATGTTTAAAGCAATGCTTTCATGGAGTAAAATTAGTTAACTTACTCTCAATTTAATAGTATTCTTCTAGACCCAAGCAGAACATGCAAAATTTGAAAAGAGCATTGAGGCGTATGGATGAGTAATAGATAATAATATTTGTTTTGCTTAGGAATGTGATAGAAGAGAGAGATGATAATTTTGGACAAACATGGTTGAATTATAAAATATGTAGAAGTATACCCAGGAGATTTACTTACTGGTATAAAATAAGAAATGCCACACATTTGCATTCCTCAATGATGGAGCAAATTCATTTAAATTCAGACAAAATGTAATTGTTAATGAAAATATGCTGCAAGAGAACAACAATTAACAGAGGGTAAAAACAGGAATTGCAAAGAAAATTTAAAAAAAATGAAACATAGAAAATAAAAATATTGTACTATCAAGTGAACAGAGAGACAAAAATCACTCCCTTAAAAAGAAAAAAAAATCACAAAAGAAGAAATGAATGCATTTTCCCAAATGTATTAATTAGAATATAAATCTGGTTTTAGTTATATATTTAAGACATGGTAGTTCCTGTAACTAAACTTCTTTATGAATTGCAATTGCAGCCACCAGATCTGCATCACATCAGTGCCTCTGTCTCATCTAACTTACAAAGTTCATATGCTCACCCTAAAACTCTTGGATTATTCCTTAACTACTTTTTTTTTTCTCATACCACACATTTGATCTGTCTGTAATGCTAGATTTTGTCTTCAAATTATATTTATAATTCAGTCACATCTTATTACTTCTGCTGCAACCACTATAATTTCAGTGGCCAATATGTCTCATGGGGATTACAGTTTTATCTTCCTCACAATATTCTTCTCTCTATTGCCATTTCTCCAATATACAAGACAGCAGCTTGAGTTAAACTGATAATGCCTCCTCTGAACACTCCACTTTCTGTCTCATGCAGGATGAAAGCCAAATTCATGGCCTCAAAGTTACTCAATCTTCCTCCCTTCCCACACTTAAACACATAACTCTCTGTCCCTTTCTTCTAATATTATTAGTCTCATTTTAATAAACGGGACAAACTTTTGAGAATACCAAAAGAAAGGATTATATATCATGCTATTCTAAAGACACATGCACACGTATATTCATTGTGGCACTGTTTAAATAGCACTGACCTGGAATCAACCCAAATGCCCATCAGTGATAGACTGGACAAAAAAAAGTGGCACATATACACCATGAAATACGATGCAGCCATAAAAAACAATGAGTTTGTGTCCTTTGTAGGGACATGGATGAATCTGGAAACCATCATTCTCAGCAAACTGACACAAGAACAGAAAACCAAACACTGCATGTTCTCACTCATAGGTGGGTGTTGAACAATGAGAACACATGGGCATAGGGAGGGAAACATCACACACTGGGGTAGGTTGGGATTGGGGGTTAGGGGAGGGACATCAGGGGACGGGGATGCTGGGGAGGGAAAACATTGGGAGAGATGCCTAATGTAGCCGACGGGGTGATGGAAACTGCAGACCACCATGGCATGTGTGTATCTATGCAATAACCCTGCAGGATGTGCACGTGTACCCCAGAGCTTAAAGTATAATAATAAAATAATAAAAATACCAGCATAGTAAATGTTTTGGCAATGTAAATCTGAAATAACATTATTCATTTGATGAAATAATGAAAGGAACAATTTCTAGTGTGTTAGCTTTCTCATGAACGTTTATGACACACCAACATTTAACATATATTAAAATGATTTCTTTTAAATAAAAAAACAAAATAAATAAAATTAATTTAATCAGAATACAAGCAATATTAAGATTTATTTTTGAAACACATAGCCAACTTTATGACAATCAATTTGAAAACTTGAAGGAAATGGATAAATCTCTCATAAAACTAAATGTATTAAAACTGACTTAAGATATCTGGTTTTGGGGTTTACATGTAAGAAACTTGGAAGTCACCACTCCACCCTAAGCACAAGTAATAAGCTGAATAAAATGAAAAATTAGCAACACTTCTTAAATTGATTAGAGAAGTCAAATAAGTACCCTTAGAAATAAAGGCACCCTTAGAATAAAAAAAACAGGGCAAATAAGTACCCTTAGAATTAAAGAGATAGAAAGATGGGTACAGAGAATCACAAAGTCATGAAACAGAAACCGACAAGCAAAAAGTTCCCCATGAATCACTAACAGTAGGAAAACCTCAACTGTAATTGACAAATTGCTGAAAGCTCATTATAGTTGAGTCTCAGAGTTAAAAACTCCAGAGGGAGGCAGACACCTCTAAGATTTACCTCCTGGATATCTTCAGTGTTCACAATAAATACATAAGAAAAAATCCCTTAGGATTTCAGTAGGTGGAGGACAAAATATCCATTTTGAAATACTCCATCGCATCTGTTCTTAACAAGACCTCTCCTCAAGAAAAACTATTTTACCAGAGCCTAACCTATTGGCGTTTCATCAGAAACTAACCAACCAAAGGGAAAGTTAATATCAAATTTTACCTTGCTCCAACCTCCTATGTAGGGGAAAAATACTCAATTTCATCTTTTCCCACCCATTCTGCTTCTCCTAAGGTATTGGGGGAGGACTGAGAAGCAGTTGTAGCTTTCACATCTGAGGGACACAAGCTTACTAAAACAGAGACTTAATAATAAAGCCATAAAATGCTCCCCCTTACCCCATACCTTACCAGTATATAATTTTGATCTATTAACAGAGTTTGTTTTACTCAATATGTCATGACCAATTTTTAAATTAAAATTACAAGGCACACTTAAAGAAAAAAACAAAACAAAACCTGGTTTGAATAGACAGAACTAGCATTAAAACCAGACTCAAGTATGACAGAAATTTTGAAATTATGAGATCATGAATTTTTAACAACTATAACTAATATGCTAAGAATCTAATTGAAAAGGTGGACAATATGCAAAAACAGATGGGTAATGTAAGCAGAAAGAAAAAAACATTTACGAAGAAATCGAAAGAAAATGGTGGGATCAAAACCAATGTAGCGGAAGTAAATAGTATCTTTGATATGCTCATTAATAAAGTGGACATGGCTGAAGAAAGAATCTCTGAACTTGAGGATACGTCAGTAGAAATTTCTAAGACTGCAAACAAAGAGAAGAAAAAAAGTTTGAAACAATAGAACAGGATATCCAAGAAATGTAGAACAACTATAAAAGGTGTGATTATATATAATGGGACTATCAGAAGGAGAAGAGGAAAGAATCATAAGCGACATTTGAAGCAATAATGACTAAAAACTTCCCCCAAATTAATTTAGACATGAAGCAACAGATCCAGGAAACTCAGAAAAACACCAACCAAATTAAACACTAAATATTACTTGTAGGTATATTACATTCAAAGTGCAAAAAATAAAAAAGAAAGAAAGCATATTGAAGAAAAGCCATAGGGAAAAAAATAAAATCCATTAGAGATGTAACGTTAAGAGTTACATTTGCTTCTCATCAGAAACTATTCCAGCAAGGGAGTGAAGTGTAATATTTAAGGGCTGTGAGAAAACATAAACAACAACCCCTAAACTGGTATTCTGTACTATGTGAAATTATTCTTAAAAAGTAAATAGGAAATAAACTTTCTTTTTTTCAACAAAATTTAGAAAATTTTCTAAATTTTCTAAAAATTTAACAAATTTGTAGCCACAGACTTATGTTGCAAAAAAAGGAATAAGGGCAATAAAAAAAAACCTTTTTCTTCTTTATTGATGTAACACTTGTTTGTTCGAAATTAAGAATAGCAATAATATATTTGATTACATATTATATAAACTTATACATACATAAATAAAAAAATGACAGAAAGAATACAAAGTATAGGAGTAATATATGATTATTTTGTTACTATGCAGTACTTCCCCAACCTGTGAAGCAGTGTAGTATTATTGAAAAGCAGACTTGGATTATTCTAAATATATATTGCAAATTGTAAGGCAACCAAAAAAAGAAAGAAAGTACAACTATTAAAAAAAGTTTGAGAAAGCTCATAAATGAGATAAAATGAATCATATGAAATGTTCAATTAAAACTACAAAGGGCAGCAAAAGAGTAGAAGACAAAAGAGGAAGAAAAATGGCAATAAAAGAAAATAGTAACAAGTATAGATATTAATCTAATTATGTAATTACCATAAAAGTTTAAATATATTGATTTAAAAAAGACTGTTAGAGTAGATCAAAAAACAATAGTAAACTCTATGTTTTTAAATAAGAAATGCACTTTAAATATAAAATGACACAGATGAAAAGGAAATGTAAAAAGAAAGAAATATCACACTAACAGTAATCAAAAGGAAGCAGAGTGACTACTAATTTTAGACAGAATAGCCTTCAGAGAAAGGAAATGTATCAGTGATAAAGAGTTGCATTACATAACAATAGAGGAATTAATTCTCCAAAAGACTTAACAATTCTTAATGTTTATGGACCTAACAACAAAACTTTTAAATGTGTGAGGCAAAGTCTTATAAGACTGCAAGAAGAAAGATACATTCACTATTATACTTGAAGAAATCAATATCTCTCTATCACAAAATGACAGAACTAGCAGACAAAAAATCAATAAGGACATAGCAGACTTTAAAACCATATCAACAGATTGGGTATAACTAACATTATAGTACACATAGTACTTGTAGTAGTCTATAAAACTACTTTATTCAAGAACAGCAGAATAAACATTTTTTTCTCAAGCTCACATAGAACATTCACCAATACAGACTATATTCTGTTTTATAAAACATGCTTGCTGTATAATTTGAAGTCCCATAGCATGAGGCCTCCAACTTTGTTCTTTTTTCTTAGACATGTCTTGGCTATGCAGTCTCTCTTTTGGTTTCATATGAAGTTTAGAGTGGTTTTTTCCAGTTCTGTGAAGAAGGTCCATTGTAACTTGATGGGGATAGTTTTGAATCTGTAAATTACTTTTTGCAGTATGGCCATTTTCACAATATTGATTCTTTCTAGCCATGAACATTGGATGTTTTTCTATCTGTTTGTGTCCTCTTATTTCCCTGAGCAGTGGTTTGTAGTTCTCCTTGAAGAGGACTTTTACATCCTTTGTTGATCATATTACTAGGTATTTTATTCTCTTTGTAGCAATTGTGAATGGGAGTTCGCTCATAATTTGGCTGTTAGTCTGTTATTGGTGTACAGAAATGCTTATGATTTCTGCACATTGATTTTATATCCTGAGACTTTGCTGAAGTTGCTTATTAGATTAAGAAGGTTTTGGGCTGAGACAAGGGGGTCTTCTAAATATACAATGATGTCATCTGCAAATAGAGACAATTTGACTTCCTTTTTTCCTAATTGAATACACTTTATTTCTTTTTCTTGACCAATTGCTCTAGCTACAACTTCTAATACTATATTGAATAGGAGTGGTGAGAGAGGGCATCCTTGTCTACTGCCAGTTTTCAAAGGGAATGCTTCCAGTTTTTGCCTATGCAATATGATATTGGCTGTGGGCTTGTCAAGGCTACAATAATCAAAACATCATGGTCCTGGTACCAAAACAGAGATATAGACCAATGGAACAGAACAGAGATCCCAGAAGCAATGTCACACACTACAACCATCTGATCTTTGACAAACTTGACAAAAACAGGCAACGGGGAAAAGATTCACTGTTCAATAAATGATGTTGGGAAAAATGGCTAGCCACGTGCAGAAAGCTGAAACTGGACCCCTTCCTTACACCTTACATTAAAATTAATTCCAGATGGATTAAAGATTTAAACATAAGACCTAACACAGAAAAACCCTAGAAGAAAACCTAGGCAATACCATTCAGGACATAGGCATAGGCAAGGACTTCATGACTAAAACACTAAAAGCAATGGCAACAAAAGCCAAAATAGACAAACGGGATCTAATTAAACTTAAGAGCTTCTGCACAGCAAAAGAAACAATCATTAGAGTGCAGAGGAAACCAACAGAATAGGAAAAAATTTTGTAATCTACTCATCTGACAAAGGGCTAATATTCAGAATCTACAAAGAACTAAAGCAGATTTACAAGTAAAAAACACACAACCCCACCAAAAAGTAGGCAAAGTGTAAGAACAGAAACTTTTCAAAAGAAGACATTTATAAGGCCAACAAGCATATGAAAAAATGCTCACCATCACTGGTCATTAGAGAAATGCAAATCAAAACCATATTGAGATACCATCTCATGCCAGTTAGAATAGCAATCATTAAAAAATCTGGAGACAACAGATGCTGGAGTCCATATGGATAAATAGGAACACTTTTACACTGTTGGTGGGAGTGTAAATTAGTTCAACTATTGTGGAAGACAGTGTGGCAATTCCTCAAGGATCTAGAGATAGAAATTCCATTTGAACCAGCAATCCCATTACTGCGTATATATCCAAAGGATTATAAATCGTTCTATTATAAGGACACATGTACACGAATGTTCATTGCAGCACTGTTTACCATAGCAATGACTTGGAACCAACCCAAATGCCCATTGATGATAGACTAGACAGGGAAAATGTGGCACATATACACCACGGAATACTATACATACAGCCATAAAAAATGATGAGTTCGTGTCCTTTTTAGGGACATGGATGAACCTGGAAACCATTATTCTCAGCAAACTGATACAAGAACAGAAAATTAAACACTGCATGTTCTCACTCATAGGCAGGTGTTGAACAATGAGAACACATGGACACAGGGAGGGGAGCATCACACACTGAGGTCAGTGGGGGAGAACTAGGGGAGGAAGAGCAGGAGGTGGGGAGTTGGGGAGGGATAACATGGGGAGAAATGCCAGATATAGGTGATGGTGAGGAAAGCAGCAAACCACATTGCCATGTATGTACCTATGCAACAATCCTGAATGTTCTTCACATGTACCCCCAAACCTAAAATGCAAGAAAATGTAAAAAGAAAATATTAAGTTTTTTTTAATAATGTCACATAAATAGCATTACACAGAGTGAACTCTTTTGTATCTGGCTTTTCTCAGCAGAATATTGTTTAGATCACCCAAATTGCTGCATGTTTTATTAGTTTGTCTCTCTTTAGTGCTGAAGAGTATCCCATTGTATACACACATCAGTTTAGCAGGTTCCTATTGATGGGCCCATGACTTGTTTTCAGTTTTTTACTTGTATGAAATATGCTACTATAAGCTTGCATCTGCAGGTTTTTGTTTGAAGATATATTTCAATTTTTATGGGATACCTACTTAGGTTTAAAATAGCTGGGCAATGTCATTCTTTTCCACGTTTGGTACTGGCAGGTTTTTTGTTTGTTTTTACTTAATGACATTCTACCTACTAGCTATTCTAATGAGTGTGCAATGGTATCTTTGTGGTCTTAATTTTCATTTCTCAGATAGCTAAAACTATTTTATTAGTATTTTTCATGTTAATCAGTTATCTAGTTTTCCATTTTAGATGTTTCAAGCTGCTGATAAAACATACAGCCTATCACATATCCCCAGAGGGAAAGCAGAAGTGTAGAGGATGGATCATAACTTATGTCTAGAATGTTGAATACTAGAAATAATTTGCAAAAGTGCTAATGATTTTTATAGTCACTTACCAGTTGTCCCTTATGAGCACAGCAGTTTTTAAAATTTTTACTTTTATAAATATTAGTAAATCTTTTTTAAGAATGATATTTGTCGGTTTTAGGCTTCAGTCACTAAAAAGACATTCATTTGGAATCCTAAAGGCTAGTTTTCCTTCTGCTGATTGAATGAAATTACCCCTAGCAATCTTGGAAGATGTGTTTTGAAGATGCCATAGTCTTCATAAGTTGGAGTCCCTGAATAATGATATGTAGTAGCTACCCTCATATAGCCACTTCATGTATTCACCTTGCATGGTTTATATGAATGCACAAAATTAATTTCTAAGTTTTGGCATCTCTATGGTACCTCACTCAACTTACTCTGATAGTATCGTCTTTTTCTGTAGAAAATTATAAATATCTACTTTTAAACAAATTTTATCTATAACAAATAATATTTGTGTATGTTTATGGCATAGATGTGATATTTTGATATATGTATACATTTTGAAATAATTAAGTTAAACTAACATATACATCACCTAACATCTTTTTTTGTGATAAGTACATTTAAAATCTACTCTTTTAGTAATTTTGAAATATATACTACATTTTTATTAACTATAGTCACCACTCTGTACAATAGACCACTAAAACTTATTCATCATGTCTAATTGAAACTTTGTGTTCTTTGACTAACATCTTCACATCTCTCCTCCAACCATACCACTAAGCCTCTGATGACCAGCATTTTTCTCTCTACTTCTATGAGTATAGCTTTTTATTAGATTCCAGGTATAAATGATATTTAGCAAAACTTGTCATTTGTACCTGGCCTATTTCACTTAGCATTATGTCCTCCAGGTTCATCTATGTCGGCAAAAGTGGCAGAATTTGCTTCCTTTTATGACTAAACAATATTCCATTGTGTATATGTACCAAAATTTCTTTCTAAATTCATCTGTTGATGGACACAGGTTGGTTTCATATTTTGGCTATGGTAAATAAGGCTGCAATGAACATGGAAGTGCAGACATCTCTTTGACATGCTGATTTTATTTTCTTTGTATATATATCTAATATTACAATTGCTGAATCATATAACTATTTTAAATTTTTTTACGGACTTCTATAAATTTTCCTTAATGACTGTAGTAATTTACATTCCCACCAATAGTGTACAAGGGTTCTTTATTCTCTACACACGTGCCAACACTTGTTATCATTTTGATAATAACTAACCCAGAAGATATGAAGTAATATTTCATGGACGTTTTGATTTGCATTTCTTGATGATTTGTGATGTTGAGTACCTTTTAAATACATCTTGGTCGTTTGTATTCTTTATCTGAAAACAAATGTTTATTCATTTCCTTTGCATATTTTTAAAAGTTTGGTAGGATTTTGTTCTTTGCTGTTGAGTTGTGTGAGTTACTCATATATTTTGGATATTATGAGATAAATAGTTTGCAAATATTTTTGGTCATTTCATATATGCCTTTTAATTTTATCAGTTGTTTCCTTTGTTGTATATAAGTTTCTCATTTGACATAGTCCCACTTATTGCTATTTGCTTTTGTTGCCTGTGCTTTTTGTGTCTTAAGTAAAATAATTATTGCCAAAGCCAATGTCAAGGAATGTTTGCCCTATGTTTTTGTCTATGAGTTTTACAGTTTCAACCCAAGTTTAAATCTTTAATCCATTTTAAGTTAATTTTGTACATAATGTAAAATAAAAGTTCAATATCATTAATTTGCATGTGAAGACCCAGTTTTCTCAGGATCATTTACTGAAGAGACTTTTGTTTCCCTATTGGATATTCTTGGTGACCTTGTCCAAGATTAGTTGGCCATATATTAATGTATTTATTTCTGAGTCCTCTATTCTGTCTCTTTGGTCTATCTACCTGCTTTTATGCCAATGCCATACTGTTTTTAACTACTATAGCTATGTAATATACTTTGAAATTAGTCAGTGTGATTCCTCCAGTTTTGTTCTTTTTGCTCAAAATTGCTTTGGTTATTCAGGGCCTTTCATGAGTCCATAAAAATTTTAGAATTTTTTTTTTCTATTTCTGTGAAAAATGTTACTGGAATTTTTATAGGGATTTAAGAAAGGTATTATATGATGATAAAGAGGTCAATTTATCAAGCAGATATAAAACTTATAAACATATATGCAGCTAACATTGGATCACCTAAGTATATAAAGCAAATATTAGCAGAACTGAATGGAGAAGTGGATAGCAAAATAATAATAGTAGGGAACTTCAATATCCCACTTTGAGCAACAGATAGAGCCCGTAAAGAAGATCAATTGGAAAACAGAGGAGTTTAATAACAGTATAAACCAAATGAACCTAGCAGATATGCACAGAACATTCCATCCAACAGTGTCAGAATACACATTTTTAAGTACATAGAAAACATTATTTTAGTTTTAAGGCAATAAGTTACATGCAAGAAATTTTAAAACAATGGAAAAACTTTCTTCTTGGAAGTTTTTGGGTAATAATTTTCATACAAATAATGTAGGAAAAATAATAGTATATTTATAACATTGTATGTATTTCAATAACTTATTCCTTCACAATAAATTTTGTTAAATTAAAAATACAATATTTTAATTAAAATATGCAGAATTTATATAATATTTTATATATTATATAAAGTGTAATAATGCCTTTAGTAATTATTAGAGAGTGATTTAACTGTGTGAGTTTGAGCATATTAGAAATAGATGGTCACAATTCCAGTAATCAGTCCAGTCCATAGCAGAATTGTCAAGATGGCTTCATCTTGAATTTCTATGCTTATTTAAAAAAATATTAATTATCATTGAGTTGCATAAATGTAAAAAAAATTCCATGCAGTAACTAGAATTAAAAGTTCTTTTAACGAGGACAGAAGAAGGCAGTTATTTCTCTGTTCTCTATTTTAATTGCTGGTTGGCCTAAGAAAGAATGAATGAGTATGGTGCTACGTAGGCAAAAAGCTTTGTAGTGGTAGCATTTGACCTTTTAAGAAGAAAAGTAGATCCCTGGCATAAGCAAATATTAGAGAATAATCTGAAGTCCTTTTTAGGGTAGCTAAATCTTGTTTGTCAACACTGGCAGATATGTTGCATCTGGATTTCAATGGAGCCCTTTCTTCACGGTGCAGTTTAATTTCAGCTGGAAAGTTTCTAGATGATAACAATTAGTATTGTTTTAAGTAACATTTTTTTTCTTTAATTAAGTAGTAAGTTAATTCATTTCAGGAATGTAAGCTGGTAGCATAGGATCAGTGAATGTTCTTTCTTTGTTCAAAGGTAAATAAAGTTTATATTAAACTGTAGGACATTATTTGATTTTAAGTTATGAATTTCATCTATTTAAAAGTATTAACATTCAAAATAGAACATAATTTAATTAATTATGCACTGGTTTATACTATTCAAAAATAAATACTAAATTTCTATTTATAACCAAATAATTCAAATTGGTGGTTCTGAAAAATTAAGTTTGTAAAGAAATACATTTCATCAATGAAATATAGGCATATAAATAAACAGAGAAAACATGGCATTATAGGCTTCAATGTGATGCAGAAGAACCTAATCTTTTCTTTCTAGCAAAAATGAATGGTATCAATTGAAGCTTCATAATTATTTTGTCAAAATAAAATATTGAAAGATGAATATCTGTTCTCTAATACATTAGCTTTCTAATGTTCTTCACCATGAAACCATTATAAACACAGTTTACAGTGCAACCCAGTATATACACAAAGACATACACATACGTACACATGCATACATAATAATTACTGTATTAAGGTTCTCTAGAGCAACATAATTAGTGGAATAAATATATGTGTGTGAATTTATTAAATATTAACTCATGAGATCACAAGATCCTATTATAGGCAGTCTGCAGGCTGAGGAGCAAGGAATTCCTGTCCAAAACTGAGGAACTTGGAGTCTGATGTTCAAGGGCAGGAAGAATTCAGCATAGGTGAAAGATGTAGGCTGGGAGGCTAGGCCCCTCTCTTTTTACATTTTTCTGCCTGCTTATATCCTAGCCATGCTGGCAGTTGATTAGATTGTACCCACCCAGATTAATGGTGGGTCTGCCTTTCCCAGCCCACTGACTCAAATATTAATCTCCTTTAGCAACACCTACACAGTTACAACCAGGATCAATACTTTGTATCCTTCAATCCAATCAAGTTGACACTCAGTATTAATCATCACAACTACTGAAACTAAAGATTCACAAAATTATACTTGTCTCTATTATGTTTAATGCACTTATATTTCAATGCTAATATATTCAGTTCTGTTCCCTAAACTGATTTCATAACACCACTAATGGGTCATAATCTTATAATCCATTATCTCAGTTTTAAGAACAACATGGTAATTTTGGTAGGGGAGCAATTTTAAACACAGGAAGTTATGGGACAAGAGAGCAAATTTTATACTTATGATGGAAGTGTAATGAGTTGAAGAAGCCAGAAATTGAGGCATTGTGAGTGTGTGAATGTGTGTATGAATGTGTGTATGAATGTGTGTGTATTGTCCTCTTACCTCACCTTTCTTTTTGACTTCCTGACAAATCCTTTGAAATTAAACAAAAAAACAAAAACAAAAACTTGACATATGTGTGAGTTTCACTCTAACCTAAGTATAGGAAAGACAAATCTAATTGAAGCTGTTAATAATGTAGTCTCATGGGAGAAAAAATATAGCACAATCATTAAAAATAGTCTATACAGCAAAATATTGCTGAAAGAGTGAGAAGTAGGTACATTCAAGCTAGTTTCTTTAACTCTGGATCTTATCACTTGAAAAGAGATTTAGGCAAATTTTTTTCTTTCTTTTTTTAAATTTTTATTTTAAAAAATTTTTTTTGGTACTATAGGCACATACTATATCTGGCATTTCTCCCCATGCTATCCCTCCCCACCCCCCGCTGTCTCTCCCCTACCCCGCCCTCCCCAACTGCCCCTAGTGTGTGATACTCCTCTCCCTGAACAATGAGAACCCATGGACTCAAGGAGATTTAGGCAAAATTTTTAGGCAAAATTCAAGTGATGATCATGGAAATTTAAAGACAAAAAAATCAATTCCCATATCATCTCTATGAATCACCTTAGGGTTGATAATAGTTAAGGAAATGTTGTCAAATAATCAAACATCACTGCTATATATAAAGTTTTCTGGAATTGTGCTTTGAGGCTATTAATTTAGGTTGTGGCTGCAAAATAAATTCTTCATAAATCCTCCTTATATAAGTATCCTTAGGATATTGACAAATGGTGAAATAGTCTTCTCTATACCCTTATTCTCAGTAACAGATTCTACAATGCCATATCCAGTTTGACTGTTTACATCTTCAGAAATAATTCTGTCAATCATTGGGAACTTAGAAGAGGCAGAGGATATAATGCTGTCAAATTTAGGCTAGATATATGCACAATCTAAGTGCATTTTCTGAAAAGAAATAAACACAAGGGCATAATGTGTTATTATTATTGGAAGTTAAAACAAAGAAGTATTATCACATAAATTTCATTCCTTAACTAAGCAAAAGAAGTCTACTTTGTTCCTACTCACTTTCTTTCCTCTCCATCCCTCATAATATGAGAACAAAACCAACGACAAAAGTAAAGTTTTTCTTTTTATAAAACTATATTTGTTGAAGGTAGGCCAGGCACAGTGGCTCATGCCTGTAGTCCCAGCACTTTGTGAGGCTAAGGTAGGAGCAACAGAGTAAGACCATGTCTCTACAAAAAAAATTTAAAAAAAAATTATTCCAAGTAGAGAATATAAATGCCAGAAATACTTCAAATAAAGATCAGCATTCTAATATATTTTGGAAGAAGAGATTGGTCCCTGAAAATCTGATTCCATGGAAAATGCCTTAGACCAATGCAAACCAAAGAAAGTGGTGCAAAATGCAAAATGCAAATGCGTTATGATTCAGCACAAGTTCCCAAATCCTAATGTGCCAGTCTAAGCGCCTCTGACCATTACTGCACCCACCTTAAGAGTTCAATGGGAAATAATGAAGTACCAGGGAAAAAATGTCATTTTGTTATCAGACACCTGAAACAGTCCTTTATCAGACCACACAAGAGACTTTAGACCTATCAAGAAGGCCCCTACTTAGTTCTGAGAATTCAGTGTGACACTGGAGGACAAATGTAATTTAACACACAGTCCATCAGTCATCAACTATTCAACACATAGCCACTCATAATAATCAGTAACCACGCAGGTGATTCTTATGCTCTTACTATATCCTAAAATGATAAAATTATATATACCTTGATTATTTATACGTATATAATACTATAAGCTTCTTCTCTAGTGACTGATGTTGACACTTCTCTCTCTCTCTCTCTTTCTCTCTGCCTCATTGTTTTCTCTTAAATTTCCATCCTCCCTCGATTGAAAACTCTCTACCTCTTGCCCTTAACTGCCAGTTGGATCTCCTTTGAGGATGTTCATTTCCTATATTTTTAATCTCATGATAATAACCTCAGACTTAAGCACTTTCTCTTAGCTCTCATTATCAAGGATAAAAGATGAGTAAAACTCCTCCTAAATGTTATTAGAAAAGGTAACTACAGGAAAGGTAGATAGATTCAGGCTATTGCATGAATGTTGAGTGTTCGATAACACGTTTTCTTAAAATTCATCAAATTCTTGTAGATAAGAATTTTTAGGGTTTATTTTTTAAGGTTAAAATTAAAGTTGAGAAATTATATTGTATTTTCCCCTATTTTCTCCACCCTTACACACACAAAAATATTTTCCTTTATGCAAATTTTACTGTGAACTGGATCATTAGACTCAATCACCGACATAGCCCTGCTTGCATAGGGTAGAGATCATAGTTTCTGGTACACTGGGATTCTCATACAGGAACTAAATAATTTGATTTGCTATGAAATATCATCCTAAGTATTTCTCTGATTACCACTGAAGTATATTTAATATCCAGAGACATGTTCTGCCTGTAAAACCACTAATATATAATTAAATTCCACAGTGAAGATATCTTGAAGGAAATGGCATTATACATTTTTGAAGGGTGGGTAATAATAGAAAAGCTAATTCATGACTAATAGTTAAGAAAAAATACAAGACATATAATATTGACAAATTATCATATGTAGTAAAAAAGATTAATTTTGTATAAAACAAAAATTCTAAAATATTTTTAAAAGACCTTAAAATTATTTTTAAAGTACTAATACATTTTTAAAATGTAAAATATTTTGACATAACCTAGAAGAAATATGATATAAAACAAAAGCAAAACTAAGTTAAAAGAAAGACTCTAAAGGTAGGATGATAATCTACAGTTCTATGATCAGAGTGAAGTTTGGTACTCCTGCACTGAAACTTAACAAGAGGTCTCCTCCAGGTTTTTCTGCAATAATCTAAAATAAATAGCATTGGGCAAACAGGAAGTCATCAAGTTAACAGGCTCAAGTGTATATTGAATTAAGATATTACAGAGGTCATAGAGTACATATAAGTGATTTCAGCTATTTTGAAGGAGTTTTTTAAAAATGATACATGTAACATTGAAGAGACAATTTATGCTTGCTAATCAGAGGGCAGTGATCCAGTTTAATAGCCCTTACCTTTAAGTAACTCTAAATAAGAAAGCAATTATGATTAAGAAAAAACAAGCAACAAAACAGACTCTCCATGCGTTAATATCAAAGAACTTGTGAGAAAGATAAGAAAGCAAGATGAAAGTAAAAATAAACCATCTTAACCAAACTATATGGTCCAAAAAACTCTGTGAACACTCTAGATGCCAGTTAAGAAGTCACAGTACCTCAGGCAATCCAAGAACAATGACAGTAAAACAGGGAAAGACAATCATTTCACTTCAATAATGAACATGCTTCCTCAAAGCAGGTTCAAGTTGGAGTAATTGGGTCGGGGGTGGGAGAGAAAAACCTACTCACAACTTTTCCATTGGAAGGAAAAAAGAAAAGTGGAAAGTAAATCTAATATTCTAGCATGGGTGGTGATCACTAGCTATGTGACTGATTTTCATCTCATCTGATTTTGATTGCTAAAGGGGAACTATCTTGGTTGTTGGTTGCCAGGGGACTTAGAAAATTAAAAGGAGCTTAGTGTCTAGTCACAGCACTAGAGAAGTGGTAGTGCTGAGATGGAAGTCTACATGTCGTAGCATGAATGCAGCCAGCTAACAGATTCCCTTGAGAGAGAAAAAGAGAAGAGTGCAATGTACATTAAGTGATCCAAATTTGGGTGGGGAGGGGTGCCTATGAGCGACTAGTTTTGTCTTGTCTGGCTTCAAGCAATGATGGAATAGGTATACATTGGATGTTTGGGGGTCACACAAAATGAAAGACAGCTCAGTATCTTGTAGTGCTACAGACCCCAAAGTACCACAGATCCCAAATAGAGAATAAGTTCCTGCAAAATAAACAAGCAAATCTATTTAATTGGGAAATTACACGTCCAATCCCAGAGAAGTTATGAAAATATCAGGACCTACCTCCTGCTCACCACGCAGAAAGCCAATCACGAAGAGAACAAGTATTGCCAAGGAAGAAGGCGTTAATAAAGTGCTGCAGCCCAGGAGATGGGAACTTAGACTCAAATCCATTTCCCTCGATGACTAAAACTAGGGGTTAATATAGCAGGGAAGAAATGTAACAATGTCTAAAAGAAAACAATAACTAGGGATGAGCTAGAAAGTATCTCGTGCCCTGATATGGTGAGTTTCAGTTTTTGATACTATTTTTGAGAGGTTGGAGGGTCTTTTCCTGAGGAAAACCTCAGTTGAAATAAATACAAGTTTCAAGCTTTAACAACAGATGGGGCAATTTCTATGTTTATCCAAAAGAGCTGTCTGTGGGAGTACTGAGCCAGTTTCCAAATTTATCCCCTGAAAAGGTCGATGAGACTATCAGCATCTCTGAATCTGTAAGGTCTACCAACGAGGTGGATTTGTGAAGGTCTTCTGTACAAAACCACTCCATAAAGTTTGGAAGAAGTGGTTGTTTTTTGAAATGTGTAATCACAGCAAAAATAACAAGGCACATAAAGAGAAAGGAAAACATGGCTCATCAAATTAACAAAACAAAACTTCAGAATTTTATCCTAAAACACCAGAGGTCTACATATTGCCTACCAAAGATTCAAAATTATTAAAGAAACTAATTGTGCTAAAAAATGAACAGAGATAGACAACTAACTATAATCACTACAACAATGTGTGAACGAAATGAAGTATCAACAAAGTAAAGTAAGAAGAAAACAAATTCTAGAGCTGAAAAATAGAATCATTCAAAAAATCACTAGAGAGTTTCAATGGAAAACTTGAACAAACAGAATAAAACATTAGTAAACTCAAAGACTATTCACTTGAAATAATTATGTCAGAAAAATAAAAAGAAAAAATAAAGAAAAGTGAAAAAAGAAGCATTAGAAATTTGTGAGACACAAGAGACCAATGTTCACCTTATGAGAGATCCAGAGAAAAAGAGAAACAGAATAGAGCAGAGTAATCTTAAAAACAACAAGAGAAAAGAAACTCACCACATACAAGTAACTGATATGAGATTTCCAGTGGCTTTTTCCGCAGAAATATTACAGGACAGAAAGGAATAAGATGATATATTACAAGTACTGAAAGTAAAAGGAAACTGCCAACCAAGAATCTGGCAAAATGTTCTTCAAAAATAAAGGAGAAATAAAGGCTTTCCTAGAAAAACAAACGCTGAGAGCATTCATCACACTAGAACTGCCTTTCTAGAATTCCTAGAGGGATTCTTATAAGTTGAAATGAAAGGACACTAGCCACCAATATAAAAGCAGGAAAATATAAATCTTTCTGGTACAAGTCAATATCCAGCAACACAGAATTCTGTTATTGTGATGGTAATAAGTAAACCACTTTAAAGTCTGGTACAGAATTTAACAGATATAAGCATAAAAATTAACATAACTCTATGTTAATGATACAAAATATTAAAAGATGTAATTTATGACATTAATTACATAAGGTGAAGGGAACAACATAAAAAAGAAGAGTTTTTGTATACGTTTGAAGTTAAGTTGTTATTAGATTAAAATAGATTATCATAACAATCAAATGATTGATGTAATCCCTAGGGTAACTGCAAATAAAATACATAAAAAAATACACAAAGGAAAATGAGAAAGTAGCCAAAGCATGTCACTTCCAAAATAAAAATTAAAAAAAAAAATGAATGAAATACATAGGAAGGCCACAGAAAGAAAAAGAAAAATGAAGTAACTACAAGACATACAGAAAACAACAAAATGGCAACAGCAAGTCATCCTCTATCAATAATTATTTTAATTACAGATAATTAAACTCATCAATAAAAAGACACAGAATGGCTATGAATTTAAAAAAGAATTCAGGATCTAACTATGTGCTGTCTACGAGACTAACTTTAGATATAAGGGCATATGTAAGCTGAAAATAAAAGGATAAAAAAGATGCTCCATATAACCAAAAGAGAGTATGCAGGGTTGTCTATATATAGACTTTAAGTAAAAAACTACCACAAGATTCAGAAAAATGACATGATAATGAAAAGATGGTCAGTTATCTGGGAATACATAATGATAAGTATATATGCACCTAATAGCAGAGTGCTTAAATATATAAAGCAAAAATTAACAAAGTTGCAGGGAGTAATGGACAGTAACACAATATTAAAGATCTAAACATGTCACTTTCAAAAATGAATATATCAACCAGTATAAAACGAATAAGAAAACAGAGGACTTGAATAGTGCTATGGAACTCTTGGATCTAATAGAGATACATAATATTCTAATTAATCTCAGAATCATATTCTTCTAATATACACACAGAACATTTTCAAGGATAGATTACATGTGATACCACAAAACATGTCTTAAAAATCTCACAGGTAGAAATCATACCAAGTATCTTTTCCAACTACAACAGAATGAAACTATAAATCAATAGTAAAGAAGGAGTGAAAAATTTACGAATGTGTGGAAATTAACACACTTTCCCACAACCAATAAACAATTACCAAATAAATTAGAAAATATTGTGATGTAAATGAAAACTAAAACCCAATGTGTCAAAATTTATTAGGTGCAGCAAAGCAGGAGTAAAAGGAAAGAAAGATTTGAAACAAATTGCCTAAGCTTTATACCTTAAAGAGCTGTAGAGGAAGAAAATTAAATCCAATTTACAGAAGAAAAGAAATAATAAATATTAGAACAGAAATAAATGAAATAGAGAATAGAAAAATAATTTAAAGATCAACAGAAATCAGAGCTGTTTTTTTTAAATATCAACAAAATTGGGCTGGGCGCGGTGGCTCAAGCCTGTAATCCCAGCACTTTGGGTGGCCGAGGTGGGTGGATCACGAGGTCAAGAGATCGAGACCATCCTGGTCAACATGGTAAAACCCCGTCTCTACTAAAAATACAAAAAATTAGCTGGGCATGGTG
>NW_016107471.1:4634217-4658046 GCF_001604975.1 Cebus imitator | reverse complement strand
ATCAACAAAATTGGCAAACCCTTAATTAGATAATGAGATAGAAGAATTATATAAATAATATCAGAAAGAGGTGACACTACAGCTGATACCACATACATTAAAAGGGCCATAAGAGACTCCCATGACAACTATATGCCAATGAGTTGGATAACATTGAAAAAAATAGACACATTTTTAGAAATACACACCTACTAAGACGGAATCATGAAGAAACAGAAAATCGGAAGAGACCAATAATGAATAAGTAGATTGAATCAGTCATCAAAAACTAAACAAAAAATCCTTTATGATAAAATGTCTGTAATCCAGAATTCTATTACACATTAATTTTCAAAATTCTTCTTACAAATTAAAAAAAAATAGAGAACACTTGAAAACTAATCTTATTAGTCCATCATAACCCTTGACACCAAAATCAGACAAAGATAATACAAGAAAGGAAAACTACAAATATTCATGATGAGTGTTGATATATAAATTCTAAAAAAAAAAAAATACTAGCTTCTAATATAAAAAAACTATAAATTATTTGATTTTTATGGTGTTATTACTCACATGACCAATTTCAAGATGTTAATGTGTTGTTACTGAACATGAAGGTGAAACAAAATTTCTCTCAAACAAAAATATGACGACTTCAGCACACCACTGTGAGAAATAAAATATGCGAATGTTCCTTGTTCTAAATTAAACCACTTTTCTATCCATTAATCTAACTAATATCTAGGACAGGTAACTATCCCAATATATGATTGCAGAAGACAGCTTCAAACTTGTAAACCACACACAGTTAACCCTTGAATAATGCAGGTGGTATGTTTACTGATGCCTCTATACAGACAAAAATCTATGTATAACTTTTCATTCTGCCAAAACTTAACAGCTAATGGCCTACTGTTGACCAGGAGTCTTACCAGAAACATCAATAGTTAATTATACTATGTTTGATATTCTCCATGTATTATATTCTGTATTCTCACAATAAAGGTAGATAAAAATATTAAAATTATAAGAAAAAGAAAATACATCTACAGTACTTAATTACATTG
Organism: Cebus imitator; assembly: GCF_001604975.1. Lineage (NCBI taxonomy): Eukaryota > Metazoa > Chordata > Mammalia > Primates > Cebidae > Cebus > Cebus imitator. Next base: position 4,656,997 of record NW_016107471.1, on the reverse strand, counting down.
ATTGATACCATAAGTTTATGATTTTTTTAACAAGATAGATGATCTTTCTGAAAGAGTGGGTGACTCCAGCCACAAATTTCAATCCATGGCACGTATCAAGCAATTCAATGTTTTCTTGTAATGTCATGTTTATCTGCTTCTTAGAAGCATTTCCAGCATTACTAGTGGCACTTTGTATGGATTTCATGGTATTATTTAAGGTTTACAGTATTGCATTAAATATGGTGAAAAATATGTGAGAACTATGGCAGATCACTTTTTACTGCAATATGCAATTTACTGAAGAAATGTGCTGCTCACATGGAGAGGATTAGCATCACCCTATGTAGTAAATTGATACTTGCAACACTTGAACTCATTGTAACAGCAAGAGGAGGTAGCTAAGAAATTATTACAGTAGTGCAGTATGTACCAGACACAGTTATTATTTAATATGGCATCTTTACATTTGTTTACATTTCTCTCACTTGCAAATGGCACAGTATATGGTATGTAAGTGTTTGTATGTGTACGTTTTGATAAATTTTAACTTTATAATGGATTTCTGTATTTTTAGAGTAGTAAATGATAAAATAGACTAGCATCTAAATATGCTTTATGCATTCATAACATTCCTTTTTCTCATTTTTTTCTATATTTCTAAGTTGCACAATTTGCACATTTTTTTCAAATTATCACAAACCTCCAAAATTTTTCCCAATATATTTAATTTTTTAAATCCATGCATAAAGAGGTATGCAAAGTTCAAACCAGTGTTGTTTAGAGGTTAATTATATTTGGTTAAGCCACATGTATTGATTTTCTATTCTGTTAAATATATCTTATTTTAAAGAATGTTTTTAAAAGGTCACATTACTGCCATTGACATGTTGAAGCCCACTGAAACAACATCTTATTGCTTCAGGTATTTCCAAAACCATGATGTAATTACTCAGTATCATGTGAGCTCAGAATTGGATAATAATCATTGTTAAATCAGTTTCTATTTTAATGTTTTAATCTTGTTAACATAAGATCTGCTAATTCTGTTAATTCTTACTATGCAATTACTTACTATAAGAGTCAGTGATCAAAATGTATATACATTTTAGCCCAGTATGGTGGCTCACACCTATAATCTCAGCAGGTTGGAAGGCTAAGGAAAGAGGTTTTCTTGGAGCCTAGGCAGCAAAGTGAGACCCCATCTCTACAAAAAATAAAAATTAGCAGAGCTTAGTGGCACACACCTTTAGTCCCAACTACTCAGGAGACTGAGACAAGAGGATTGCTTGAGCCCAGAAGTTCAAGGCTACAGTGAGCTAGGATCACACCACTGCACTACAGCCTGGGTGACAAAATAAGACCCTGTCTTAAGAAAAATTTTTCTTTAAAAAGTAAGTACACAATATTTAGCAAAAGCTTCTGGCAGAGAAAAAGCGTGTCAACATTTACGCCGATTGTATGAACATCTTTCATATTGCATATTTAGATTTTTAGAAACTGATGAATTATACATTTTCATTGATTTTCAGATTTTATTTTGTTTTTCTATCTGAAATTCTATTTCCTCCCACTCTTTTGACAGAACTCCCCATTCATTCTTATCGTTTTGGAAAACTTTTATAAGAGGATATTTGATGTATCTATATGTACATATCTTCCCTCTTGTTTATAAATCTTGGAAAAGTTACATTTTTCTTTTTATGGACAGGCATGGCCTTGGTGTTACAAAACAAGAGGGTGTAATTTCTGAATAATGAGATAAAAATTTTAATGATTATAAGGTGGAGAAAAATAGATGCAAAAAATAGTTATCCTAGTGAAACTGAAACCATTTTCTGCTGTCAATGGCGATTATAAGAAATTGCTTTCAATTGCTTTATGCCTGTGGAGTTTGGTTGTGATTGCAGCCCAGTTACAGTGTACTAGAGAGATCCACTTAACCAAAAATGTTATTTCTTACAACAAAGACATTTTAATATTCATATCATGAATTTCCTGTAACATTTTCTATAAAATGTTAAATTTTGTTAGAAAATAGACTTCTAAATAAAAATATCTAATATGACTGATTTTTAAAAATTTTCTATTATGATTAAATCTATGTTATTTTGGGTAGTATGGACATTTTCACAATATTGATTCTTCCTAACCATGAGATGACATGTTAATTAACATGAGGTGACATGTTAATTAACTTGATGTAACTACTATTTGCATTTTTAAAATATAACACTGTATCTCATATGCATATAATTTGTCTATTTATAGTTAACAATAATTTAAAACAATGAACAAAAATTTCAAATAACATGTAATTGGTGTTTTTTGGGGTCTCTGTATCACTATGTGTGTGTGTGTGTGTGTGTGAGAGAGAGAGACAGAGAGAGTGTGCCTGTTTGAGAGTTTCTTAATTAAAAAGCACTTTAGTAGAAAATAATAGTGAGAATTTTTAGAAGATCTGCATTTCAAATTATTACATAAGAAGCAATATCTCTGAACTGTAGCAGAACTTCATTCCTTCCAGGGCAGAATGAGAACATTGCACTGATACTCGTTCAAGTGTATTTCTATATTCTCTATGATGGAATTAAACACTTCCTCACAAAATGAAAATAAAATATTCTGTAACTTTGGAAAACAGTTGAGTGTTAGCAGTTCTGGCAGTTTTAATGGGTAAGACAGAATCTAAAACTAAAACTAGAATATACCTTAAGATTCTTCTAACACCAAAATTACATACTTTGTTTTATTATCCTACAATTTTTGTCATGCTTGTGTTTTATAAATGAGAAATTTTTATTTGGTGTAAAACATACAATATGATGTGTATTTAAAACTGATAAATCAAATCTGAATAGCAAGTTATTTATACTAACCTTATTCAAGAAAGTATATTTTATCTAGGTAAGTGTAAAGAATGATAAAAATCTAAAAATATATCTTCCCTAAATTGTATCATGTATGTAATATTTAAAGTATCTCAGTTACTAAACTGAGTTCATCAATGTCACTGGAAAAATACATTTATTTCTCAAATTTCTGGTAATAGAATAATCATAACCTAAATCCTTGGGTTCCACATCTTTAAGCTATATGTCATCTGACTTCACCATTCTAATCTTTAATTTGACTTCTGGTGATTTTCGTTGTTGTTGCCAGCAAAGTTCCTCTCTGATATGAGTATTGGTGAAAGGTGAACAATGATATTTTATATCTTCTATTATATCTTTTTCTAGAGCTTTATCCTGTAAGGTTCAGCCCTACAGGGTCCAGTGAGCTCCTCCCTGCTGATGTGGGGACAATAAACTGTAGAAATAAAAGACACAAGACACTGAAAAAGAGAAAATAGAGTTTGGGCTCGGGTGTCCACTGCCAACCAAAGCATGGAGTCGGGCAGTGGCACAGAGTGCCTAGACATTCTGACTTTTCTTTTTCTTCTTCTTTTTTTTTTTTTTTTTTTTTTTTTTTTTTTTGAGACTGAGTCTTGCTCTGTCACCAGGCTGGAGTGCAGTGGTGCAACTCGGCTCACTGCAACCTCCGCCTCCTGGGTTCAAGCGATTCTTCTGCCTCAGCCTCCCTGTAGCTGGGACCACAGGTGCATGCCACCACACCTGGCTAATTTTTGTATTTTTAGTAGAGACTGGGTTTCACCATGGCCAGGATGGTCTCGGTCTCTTGACCTCATGATCCGCCCTCCTCGGCCTCCCAAAGCGCTGGTATTACAGGCGTGAGCCACCGTGCCCAGCCGACACTCTGAATTTTATTGAGTACAAAGCAGGGAGCAGGGAAGGTAGGGTGAGATAACCGTCGTCAGTGATAGGGTCAGGTAAATCATGTGTCTTGGAAATAGGGGGCCCAGAACTTTCAAGTAGCCAAGGTGAGGAGAAAAGCCTAATGCATCAGCACTCTTTGCATATTTGTGAGAAATATCAAGGACGTTAAGATTATGTTACTATTATTAATTCTTTAAGAAAGAGAGAAACCAGGTACAGAAGGGGAGCATGAGAGTGGACTTGGAATGTGACCACTTAAGTATAGCGTCACATAGAGACAGTTAAGCCCCCGGATGTTTGTGGGCTTCCCTGACAGCAGTCAGGCCTTGCCACAAGAGCTTGGAAAAGCGGAGTTTTCTCCTAGCTTCCCCAGGTTGGAGATGTCTCGGACATTTTGGACACCTCTTTTCCTAGCTGGCTAAACAGCGGGAGCTTTCACAGTGCTGGCGCTGCCACGCAGCCGAGGCGCCCTCCAGCAGCCCTTAGGTGGGCATGACAGTGGGCTTAGAGCATCTTGTCGTAGGTTAACTTTGTTCACAATGTCACCTCAGTTCCCTGCTTCATAACCCAATACTCATTAGTAAAGTTAAAAATTATGTTGAGTATGTATTTTTATGATAATTAACTAAAAGATTATATATGATTATATAAAGGAATAACTATGTGCCTATATTTCTAATTCTTTTCTAAATCAATATTTATATGGGAACAGGCTGAGGCTTCAGACCCTTGCCACAGCACGTGTGGGTTATTTAATATTAACAATATTAAATAATTATTTAATAGTATTATTATTATTATTTAATATTATTTTCTAATATGCCCCAAATAGACCTTTTTACTCTTATTACATTGATTTTATACTTTCTAAAATTCCACCTGATTTGCCTATTCATCTGTCCTTCAAGATCTAACTATGACCACATTTTCAAATGCCTTTTTCTTCCCAAGTTGATTGTAATTCAACTTCCTTTCATTTTGAAATCTTGTAATTTTGTGAAATTTATTTTGTATTGAACATGTACAACATTGTTTTTAACCTTTACCTACTATACAAATTTGCATTTTATGGGTTAACCCTTTCTGATTAACTGTTTCCGTGGTAGCTATTATGTTTATATTTAATTCCCTAATCAACTAAACAAAGTTGATGATCAGTAGTTATCAATCTTCAATGTTAAAAATGGAATTATAACGCATTGGGGTACATCATTTGTATATATTTTAGGTTGTGGCATTAATATATTTTTTCTTAAGTATGGGTTCTTAGTGATCAATTTCAAGATGAAATTCTCTATTATCTCAAAGGCATTGATGAGGATATATTTCTGGCTATATAAAGCTGACTCAAAATATCAACTGTTTAAAATTTGAAGTTTGATTTTTATCTTATATAGGCATGTAAGATGATATGTCATCTTTAATTTGTGAGCTTCTTTGTGTCTCTTTTGTTTTCCTGCTATGCTAGAAGTGGTGTGCTGCTTATGTTAGTAGTCAGACTCTCAGTAATTCAGCCGACTCTTACTCTGCATCTAAACAACTATCCTACTTTCAGTCACAGGGAAAAGTTCCTTCATTTGAAGAATATTGCCCCCAAATTTTATGTAATACTTTTGTTTACATGCTGTAGGCCACAAGTTAGTCACATGGCTTCTATATATACAAAGGACGTTGTGAATTGTTTTTGAGTCACAATGTGCCCGTCTAAAATTTTTCTTACTGTAGAAAATGTGTAGAAAAAATATAGAATAGAAATTAGCTACTTCTCACTCACATGTGGAAACTGTCTTTAAGACTAATTTTAGGCAACATCTTACCTCAAAAGACTATTTTCATTCTTAGGCTATATAAAGAATCTTTTATCTTTCCATAGTAACTCTCTAAGATAGAATTTGTTATCATATCGTAATTATTCACTAATATATATTATTCTTTTTCAAGGAAATAATATGTTATTTAATTTTTCCACAATGTATCTATTGCGGTATTTAGGTCATCACCATAATAAGTTATCAATAAATAATTGATGAATGCAGTGCATTAATAGGTGCCCAAGATAGGGAGAGAAATTTCTCAAATTAATGTGTTTCTGTCTGAATTGACTATGCCTTTCCTAACAATTAATTAATGGTTAACTCTAATTTCTTTCCACCTCTGCTAAGTATAATTTTTTAAAAAATTTTTGCTTATGTTGGCATGTTCTTATTCTTATGTTTTATTTCATTCTCATTTCATTGCACTTCATTGGCCATTATGACTACTGTTTTAATTACATTAAAAAAAGAAACATTATTTTAAGTGACCACATTGTTTTTTCCTTTTTGAGAGAGGGTCTCACTCTGTCACCCAGGCTGGTATACAGTGGCACAATCTCGGCTCACTGCAACCTCCACCTCCCAGGTTCAAGAAATTCTCCTGCCTCAGCTTCCCGAGTAGCTGGGACTACAGGCACATGCCATCACGCCTGGTGAATTTCTTATATTTTTAGTTGAAATGGGGTTTCACCATGTTAGCCAGAATGGTCTCGATCTCCTGACCTTATGATCCACCAACCTTGGCCTCCCAAAGTGCTGGGACACGGTATAATATTAAGTTTACCTCCTAGACGTATGTTCATAGTGTTAGTGTCATTCTCAGTTGATTTAAAACTTGGTTCATAAAAAAAGAAGTGGACTCTCTCAAAATTCCAACATTTTGGATCCTCTGTCAATACTTTGAACAAGAGATAAAAAAGTATAGTTTCATTAACAGAACACACATGGAATAGGTACATAACAGGGAGAGGCCATGATATAAGTCTTTATGATTTGATGCCTCTGCAACAAATACAGACTCTTCAGCCTCTATTTTTCTGGTTGTGTGACAGACTTTGAGTGTTATCTAGTGAAAAATAAGTAAGCATCTTTAAGTCTTATTCTCCATAGCTGTTTGGCCTTGGAAAGTGTACTGAAGCTTGTGAAGTCTTATTCCACAAACAAGCGAAAATTTTATATTGACAGGTTTAAAGATCACTGCATAGGTTTCAGCATGAGGACTCTAGCAATTTAAAACCTTACTATAGAAAACTTATCAAACAAAAGAATACCAAATGTCAGACTTAAGACCCTCGCTTAAATAAAAATGTTAATAATATGAAGAGTAACAATTATATAATTAATTGGTGTTATTGCCTGTGTTATTCTTCTATGAAAATGGAATGACTATTTCCACAAATAAACAGACCTATCTGCAAGCTAAATGCCTGTCTATGACAAACTTGTATTTACATATATCTCCTTTAAAAACACTTGCTCAATAGAGGGCAAGATTCTCTTACCTGAAATGTTTATGATTATCAAATTTACAATCTAAATTATTAATTTTAAACAATAATAAAGTAAGTTTGTGCCAAATGAGAAATTATCTGATGATAGGGATACTTTAGATCAAGGTAAATAGCAAGGTCATATTTCTATATAACCTGTTCAAAAAATCCATATTACATTTTCTGGCAATCAAAGGTTAATTATACTTGAAACTACAGTTGAAGAACTCCACCAATGGTTGAACTGCAGATATGTTTATATTTGATAATAAACAGAAATTTCTATATAACCTAAATTGATTATATGGTTATAAAAATAAATTCCTATAAAATCAGTCATTTCATTTTAATCACTGTAAGCTCATTCTGGAGAAAAGATTTTGATATGTATCATCATTTCTTAGCCATTACTTTGAAAATAAGTGTAGCTCAAATATGTAAATATTGTCAGAAAATGCAATTTCAAAGCAAATTAAAATGCTCATGGCTTTAGAAAAACAAAAGGGTTTGTATGACTTTACCAGAAAATAGAAACCATTACATTGTAAAATCAAATTATTTCACATCTTAGATTTTGTGTCCTCAACTCCAATTAAAAAAAATTCTCTTAAAAATATTACACCATATTTTGGCTGATATAAAATCTCAAATCTCAAAGGTATACTTTATTCATGTTACTTTTTATTTGTTCAATCACCATGGCTACTCACATTCAACTCTTAACACCTGCAAGTGAATCAAAGCCAACTTTTAAGATGTTTTGGCATCTTACATCTTCATAGGGGAGAAGAGAAAGTAAAATTATTTTTTTGCTGACCTTAAATTATAATTTACATGAATAATAGTATCAGACGGCCAAACTATATTTTTTCCTGGTCTATTTCAATTTCAGCGATTCTTATCTTCATGAGACTCTGCTTATAAAGATAAGCTGGATGTGCATATAAAGGCAAATAATTTTGCTAGTGCTTCAGGACCCATTTGCTGATTTAACTATAATAAACTGTGGCATATCTTTTATGATTACTTACATTAGATGACTGAATAATGCCTCATCATATATTCCTAAACTGTTTAAGTAATCATGTCTGCTATTGTAAACTTTATCTAAGACTAATGGACTGCAATGTGAGTTATGAGCCCTCAATTGAAGGTTTTGCTATAATATGTTACTTAACTTTCTTGCCACAAAGGTTACATGATATGCGAACATTATAAAAATATGCATGTATGAAAACATGAATATTGGCTAATAACCTTGGCTTCTTTTCTGATTGAGTAAAGAAAAAAGAAAGCACTCATATAGTAATAAAAATGTCTATAAGTTTTACTCATCAATAACAAAAACATCTTTTTTTTTTGAAAATAAATGAATTTAGTTGATTACCTAAAATCAAAAGCTTGAGATAGTTGGCATTATTTTTTTTAATTGTATGAATGTTTATTTTAAACAAGGATAAAATTATTATTCATTTATATTTTTGCATCCCCAGTTTTTAGTGCCCCAAACTGGGAATTTTGTCAAAATTTCTATACTCTTCAAAAACATATTTATTCAAGTGTGCCCCTACAGCATCTTAGGAAACTTGAACAGTTTTTTTAACAACTGTTAAAACCAACCTAGTGTATTTGATCAAAGGCATCTTATTCTAGTAACTACATAAAAAATGACTCTCATTAGACATAGCCATTTTGATGTTTGTAGTGTTTATAAAGTTGGACTCCATTAATGACCTTAAGACAAAAGTTTTGATATTGTACTGTAATTGACTACACAGATAACACAAATAATAGCAGAAGAGCAAAGCAAGGGGTAGAAGTAGCAATCAAAATTACTAAATATAATATTTTGTTATCCTAAAAACAACGTATTTCTTATGTAGTGGACTGCAGTTAAAGCGGATTTAGGGATGTGCTCTTTTTTGAAATAAAATTGGAAAAAAATATTAGAGTGATCATTGAAATTATCAAGATAATGGCTTTTTTGAATTGTATGCATTTTAGAAAGTGGACATTCAGGAAGACAATGGTGATATAAAAATTGTTTTTGATACTGGCCTTATACATAAAATTTATAACCATGAAAAATAGCATTTTTGAACAAACAGACTCAATAAATGTGTTAGACAGATGTTGGGGATAAATGTATCATGCTCTAACAAAATATGTTTAATTTAAATATTTTTACATATTTACATATTCTCAATTGAATTTTAGCATAAAAGTAAATTATATGTAATATAAAAAAAAGAAATTCATTTGGCTTGTCTCCTGTTGAGGGCAGGAGAGGTATTTTACATATGTGTAACTGAGGACAGAACACATTATTGTGCATTTTCTAAGACGACTACAAAGAATTCTCATAACACCAAGGACTGAAAAAGGGACGCCACCACAATTAAATGACTTGCCTACCATTCAACTTCTCTAATGCTCAAAAAAATCTATTTGTCACAGAGGACTACAACTACTAAAGGAAGTTGAAAATATTCATCAACTTTTCTTTTAAACCATTTAACCTATGCCAAGTATATAAAATTATTATAAATTTAGATGACTTGTTTCAGCAATAAACTTTGAAATGTGTCTCAGAAAAATGTATCATCATTCTTGATGAGGAGATATGTTTGTAGATCTTTAATATTAACAACTAAAACTATGTTGTACCCACGTTTTATCTCATACTAGATGCTGTACTGTGTTCATATGAACTAAACACCTCTATTTTGATGACAACTTTAAAATCCACTAAATTCTACTGAAACCAAAGATTTTTATTGAATGCTTTGAACATTGAACACTCACCCAATCAAAATAATTATGAGGTTTTTGCTAATATATAATTATGGTGCAGTTTGAGAGATTAGTCCAATATTTATTCACACAATGCTATGACTCTATGACTACCACTGGATTTTTGTAAAGCAATAGCTAAGTGATATATGTCCATAAAACATAGGAGACAAGTTCTTAAGCTTTGTGTAGAACACACTAAAGAGAAAAAGTGTTTCTATTTTTTACCTATAATGAAGCTAATAATCAATTGATGAAATGAATGAACTATTATAAAAATTTAGTAATTAGAAAAATCATAAGAAAATATACATTATGCAAATACATTAGCAAAAACACAAAAAATATTTACCCACAGAATTCTATAGAGAAACAGAAGAGGATTTTTTTTTAATTTTTTATTTTATTTGTGTGTGTGTGTGTGTGTGTGTGTGTGTGTGTGTAGAAAGAGAGAGAAAGATACTGAGATTGATTGGTATTTAGTTAACAAACTGTCTTAAACAGTAATGGGCTAGCAAGTTTGCAATGTGTATGTCTGGCCCACAAGGCTAAAAATACATGCAGGAATTGATATTGTCAACGTGAGGCAAATTTTTCTTTCTCAGGAAAACCTCAGTTTTGCCAAGTTGACATAGAAAACCAGCCATCACAAAAACTAATTGATTTGTTGTAACAACTCAGTTACAATTCCATAATGATTACAGAATAAAATAGACTTTATACAAGGGTTCCCTACCAACACTCAACATGGTCATTTCTTCAAAGTAGCTTTGTGGCTCAGAGAGCAGGGTAACTGAAGATATCTGGTCATGATGGGAATTGGGGTTCTTTCACTTCTTTAATAATGAAGGTTTCTGTGTGTCTACTAATTGCTTGTTTTCCTTTATTAGTTAAAGAGAACAGAAGAGAAATCACTGAACATTATTGCTGTCTCTAAATTTACCCAAGTGGATGAATTTCTAATAAAAAAGATCAAGTGATCATATTATTCCAAGATTTGGAATATGCCATCTAGTTGATTGACTGATTTTAATCCTTGACTTTTTTATTTTATTGTTATACTGTTAGTTCTGCAATTACGTCAAATTATAAATGTCTTTTTAAATTTGGTGTTGTATGGATACTGTTCATTCATGTTTATTCTTTGTAGGATTCCTTTTTTTTGTGCTTTAGGTTCTGGGGTACATGTGCAGATCATGCAGGACTGTTGCATAGGTACACACATGCCATGGTGGTTTGCTGCCTTCATCCCCTCATCACCTATATCTGTTATTTCTCCCCTTGTTATCCCTCCCCATCCTCCCCACCCCACACTGCTCCTCCCCTAACTCCCCCTACTGACCGCAGATATGATGCTCCCCTCCCTGTGTCCACATATTCTAATTGTTCAACACCTGCCTATGAGTGATAACGTGCAGTGTTTGGTTTTCTGTTCTTGTGGCAGTTTGCTGAGAATGATGGTTTCCAGATTCATCCATGTCCCTATGAAAAACACTAACTCATAAATTTTTATGGCTGCGTAGTATTCCATGGTGTGTATGTGCCACATTTTCTTTATCCAGTCTATTGCTGATGGACATTTGGGTTGGTTCCAGGTCTTTGCTACTGTAAACAGTGCTGCAATGAACATACGTTTGCATGTGTCTTCATAACAGAAAAATTTATAATCCTTTGGGTATATACCCAGTAATGGGATTGCTAGGTCAAATGGCATTTCTATTTCTAGGTCCTTTAGGAATCACAACACTCTTCCATAATGGTTGCACTAATTTGCACTCCCACTGACAGTGTAAAAGTGTTCCTATTTCTTCACATCCTCTCCAGATCTGGTGTCTCCAGATGTTTTAATGATTGCCATTCTAACTGGCATGAGATGATATCTCAATGTGGTTTTGATTTGCATTTTTCTAATGACAAGTGAGGATGAACATTTTTTCACTTTTGTTGGCCTCATAGATGTCTTCCTTTGTAAAGTTTCTGTTCATAGCCTTCACACACTTTTGAATGGGTTTGTTTTTTTCTTGTAAAACTATTTTAGTTTTGGTAGATTCTGGATATTAACCCTTTGTCAGATGGGTAGATTGCAAACATTTTTTCCCATTCTGTTGGTTGCCAGTTCAGTCTAATTATTGTTTCATTTGCTGTAATGAAGCTCTTGAGTTTAATTAGATCCCATTTGTCTATTTTGGCTTTTGTTGCCATTGCTTTCAGTGTTTCAGCCATGAAGTCCTTGCCTATGCCTTTGTCCTGAATGGTTTTGTGTAGTGTAGGTTTTTTTCTAGGGTTTTTATGGTATTAGGTCTTATGTTTAGATCTTTAATCCATCTGGAGTTAATTTTAGTGTAAAGTGTCAGAAAGGGGTACAGTTTCTGCTTTCTGCACATTGCTAGCCAGGTTTCCCTACACCATTTATTAAACAGGGAATCCTTTCCCCATTGCTTGTTTTTGTCAGGTTTGTCAAAGATCAGATGATTGTAGATGTGTGGTGTTGCTTCTGAGGCCTCTGTTCGGCTCCATTGGTCTATATCTCTGTTTTGGTACCAGTACCATGCTGTTTTGATTACTGTGGCCTTGTAGTATAGTTTGAAGTCAGGCAGTATGATGCCTCCAGCTTTGTTCTTTTTGCTTAGGATTGTTTTGGCTATGTGGACTGTCTTTTGGTTTCACATGAAGTTTGAAGTGGTTTTTTCCAGTTCTGTGAAGAAGAACATTGATAGCTTGATGGGAATAGCATTGAATCTATAAATTACTTCAGAGATTATGGCCATTTTCATGAGGTTGATTCTTCCCAGCCATGGGAATGGAATATTTTTCCATCTGTTTGTGTCCTCTCTTATTTCATTGAGCAGTGGTTTGTAATTCTCCTTGAAGAAGCCCTTTACATTCTTTGTTAGTTGTTTTCCTAGGTATTTTATTCTTTTTGCAGCAATTGTGAATGGGAGTTCACTGTTGGTTTGGCTCTCTGTCTCTTATTGGTGTATAGAAATGCTTGTGATTTCTGCACATTTATTTTGTATCCTGAGACTTTGCTGAAGTTGCTTATCAGGTTCAGGAGATTTTGGGCTGAGATGATGGGGTCTTCTAAATGTACAGTCATGTTTCAACAAATAGAGACAATTTGGCTTCCTCTTTTCCTAACTGAATACACTTTATTTCTTTTTCTTGCCTGATTGCTTTGGCTAGAACTTCCAATACTATATTGAGTAGCAGTGGTGAGAGAAGGCATCCTTTTCTTGTGTCTGATTTCAAAGAGAATGCTTCCAGTTTTTTTCCCATTCAGTATGATATTGGCTGTGGGTTTGTCATACATAACTTTTATTATTTTGTGATAGGTTCCATCAATACCTAGTTTATTGAGGGTTTTTAGCATAAAGGGCGGTTGAATTTTGTCAAAGGCCTTCTCTGCATCTATTGAGATAATCATGTGGTTTTTGTCTTTGGTTCGGTTTATGTGATGGATTATGTTTATAGACTTGTGTATGTTGAACCAGCCTTGCATCCCCAGAATGAAGCCTACTTGATCATGATGAATAAGCTTTTTGGCTTGCTGTTGCATTCTGTTTGCCAGTATTTTATTGAAGATTTTTGCATCAATGTCCATCATGGATATTGGCCTGAAGTTTCCTTTTCTTGCTCAGTCTCTGCCGGGTTTTGATATTAGGATGATGTTGGTCTCATAAAATGAGTTGGGGAGGATTCCCTCTTTTTGTATTGTTTGGAATAGTTTCAGAAGGAACGGTACCAGCTCCTCTTTGTACAGCTGGTAGAATTCGGCTGTAAACCCATCTGGACCTAGGCTTTTTTTAGCCAGTAGGCTATTAATTGCTGCCTCAACTTCAGCCCTTGTTATTGGTCTATTCAGGGTTTCAATCATGTTCAACTCTTGCTTCTTTCTCCTTCTGACTGAATAAATTAATTTTATATTATTTTTTGTACAGGACTCTATGTTGACAATAATCCTTTTTTTGTTATCATCTTAAATCATTTTTATGAGTGTAGAATTATTGGTTAATGTTCCTTCAGCACTGTAAAGATTATACTATCTTTGCAACAGTTTTGTTGAGAAATCAGATATATTAATATTATTATTGCTTTCATATTAACATTTTTTTCATTAGCTACTTTAAAGACTGCATTTGCCTTTAGTTTCACTTACAATATATATAGGTATTATTTCCTTGATCTATGTCCTGCTTTTAATTAATCTAGATATGTGAGTTGAGGTAGGGCATTAACTTTGAAGAATTATTGGCAATTACTTCTTCAACCATTGCTTCAGCTTAACTCTTTCCTCCCTCTTTCTCTTTCTCTCTGGGGTTTGAGGAATATGCACCTCTGACCTTTCCAGTGAATCCCATTTGCCTTTAATGCCCTATTTTTCTCCTACCATTCTTATATAATATTAGTAGTAATAGTAGCATGGCCACACTTTGTCTTTGGATTTTTATGACTTATTTTGGTTATATTTTACAAGTCTATATGATGTTTCTTTATTTGTTTCAGGTATTCATCTGACTTATTAATGGCACATATTTAGAATTAAGTTTTTATTTAATTCAAAATATTTCTATTTTAGTATACTTATTTAAACTATATGCATTAATTATAATAAATTATGCTAGGCCTTATCTCTCTAATCCATTCAGGGCATTTTTACATATATTTTTTATTAGTGACAATAATGTGTACTTATTGTGTATAACATGTTGTTTAGAAATGTACATACATTGTGGGATGGCTAAATAAAGCAAATTGACATTTGCATTACTTCACATACTTATTTTGTCATGGTGTAAATACTTATAATCTACTCTCCTAACAGTTTTTATGAATAAAATATATTGCTATTAATTATAGTCACCACGTTGTACAACAGATCTTTTGAACTCATTCCTTATGTTTACTGAGATTTTACATTATTTGACAAATACCTTTCTAACTCCCCCTACCACCTCATCTTTGAAAACCACCATTCAGCTCTCTACTTCTATAAATTTAACATTTTTAGATTAAACATATAAGTAAGATCATGTAGTAATTATTTATTTCCGATTTATTTTACTTATGTAATGTCCTCTAGGTAATTTATGTTTTCATAAATAACAGGATTTCCTTCTCTGTAAAGACTGAATAGTATTCCATTGTGTATATATAATACATTTGTTTTAGCTTTCAACTTTAAGATTTATGGAGTATATGTGCAGGTTTCTTCTCCGGATATATTGTGTGATGCTGAGGGTTGGGTTATGGATGATTCCATAACCTAAGTACTGAGCCATAGTACCAAATAGTTTTTCAAATCTTACCCTGTCTTTTCTCTCCGTAATCTCTAGTATCTATTACTGCATCTTTATGTACATGAATATCCAATGTTTAGCTCCCACTTGAAAGTGAGAACATTCAGTATTTGATTTTCTCTTCCCATTTATTTACATAGGATAATGGTCTCCAGTTGCATTCATGCGGATACAAAGGGATTTTTTTCCTTTTCATGGCTGTAGAGTATGCTGTGGTGGATGTTTACCACATTTTCTTTATCAAATCTATTGTTGATGGGCACCTGGACTGATTCCATGGTTTTGCTATTGAGTATAGCACAGCAATTAATATATAAGTGCATATTTTGGGGGGATAGAATGGTTTACTTTCTTCTGGGTAACCCAGTAATAGGATTGCTGGGCTGAATGGTAGTTCTGCTTTAAGCTCTTTGAGAAATATCCACACTGATTTTCACAATGGCAAAACTAATTCACCTTCCTGTCACCTTGCATAAGTGTTTCTCCACAGTCTCACCAACATATGTATTTTTTTGCTAATAGCCATTCTGACTTGTGTGAGATAGTATCTCATTGTGCTTTGTATTTCTCTGACAATTAGTGATGTGCAGCATTTTTTCATATGTTTTATGTTTTCTTTCAGAAGTGATCTTTTCATGTCTTTTGCACATTTCTCATGGGGTTGTTTTTTGCTTGTTGGAATACTTAAAGATTCTGAATATTAGATTTTTGTCAGATGCATATTTGCAAACATTTTCTCCCACTCTATAGATAGTCTGTTTACCGATAGTTCCTTAGCTGTGCAGAAACTCTTGAGTTTATTTAACTCTCACTTCAATTTTTGCTTATGTCGTAATTGCTTTTGGGGACTTAGCCAAAAACTATGCTAAGGCCAGTTTCAAAAAGAGTATTCCCAAGATTGTCTTCAAAAACGTTTATAGCTTGAGGTCTTATGTGTAAATTTTCTAGCCAACATCGTACTGAATGGGCAATAGCTGGATTCATTTTCCTTAAGAACTAGAACAAGACAAAGATAACCACTCAACACTTCACAACATAGTACTAGAAGTCTTAGCCAGAGCAATCTGGCAAGAGAAATAAATAAAAAGCACATCAGACTATCTGCCTTAGCTGAATGTACGATTCTACACCTAGAATATCCTAAATACTCTGCCAAAGAATTCTAAAACAGATAAATGACTTTAATAAAATCTCAGAATACAAAATAAATGTGCAAAAATCAGTAGAACATTTATACACAAAAATGGCCAAGCTGAGAGTAAAATCCAGAACACGATCCCACTTACTATACCCCCAAAGAAAATGAAATACTTATGAATACAGCTAACCAAGTTGATGAAAATCTCATGAGAACTACAAAACACTGTTGGAATAAAGCAGAGGCAACACAAATAAATGGGAAAACAATCCATGCTCATGGACTGGAAGAATCAATCTAACAAAAATGACCATACTACCTAAATCAATTTACAGATTCAATGCTATTGTTATGAAACTATTAGGAACATTCTTCATGGAATTAGAAAAAAACGATTCCTCAATTTACATAAAACCAAAAAAGAACCCAGATAGCCAAAGCAGCCCTAAGCAAAAAGAACAAGCTGGAGGCATCACACAACCCTATGTCAAACTATACAATATAGCCACAGTAACCCAAACAGCATAGTGTTAGTACAATAACAGACACATGGACCAATGGAACGCATAGAAAACTCAGAAATAAAGCCACATGCTTGCAATCATCTGATCTTTCACAAAGCTGATGAAAACAAGCAATGGGGAAAGACTCCCTATTTAATAAATAGTGCTGAGATAACTAGCTGTCTATAAACAGAAGATTAAAGCTGGACCCCATCCTGTCACCATATACAAAAATTAACTCTAAATGGATCAGAGATTTGCTTTCTGGTTGATCCTGTGGTTAACCTTAGATTGTGTCCCTCTGCAGATAGAAAATTGATGGAGTATTCTGTAGATAACAATTGGGTTCAATTGGTTAAGTGTCAATAATAAGTTCAGAATTTCTTTGTTAGTTTTCTGCCTTCATGATCTGTATAACAGTGTTAATGTGGAATTAAAGAGTTTCACTATTACTGTATGGCTGTCTCCATCTTTTTGTGGGTCTAGAGATACTAGTTTTATAAGTCTGGGTGCTCCAATCTTGGACACATTTATATTTACAGTAGTTAAGTCTTGTTGAACACTTTATCATTATTTAATGTCCTTCTTGGCCCTTTTTCACTGTTGGTGGTTTAAAGTCTTTAATATATGATGTCAAAATAGTGACCTGCACTCTCTCTTGTTTTCTGTTTGGGTGGTAGACCTCCCTCCAATCCTTTACTTTGAGTCTGTGGATGTTGTTACATGATATTTGTGTCTATGGCTGAAAGACACCATAACACATTTGGGGCCCCATGATTGCTGGTATTTCCAAGTTTTTCAGGCCCTACTATGTTCCCCTCATCACAATGTGAGTACCTGAGGCAGAAGCCACTTGCAGCATGTCTGGAACTGCCTGCCACACTACGGCAGCTGGCATGACTAGCTTGCCCTCTGTGGGCACATGATCCAGACTGGTAGCCGAAGCTGAGCACAGCCCACTGGGCCAAGTAGACAGAGTAAGCCAAGAGGTGAGCCTGGAGCTGAGCAAGGCACAAGCAGAAGCATTGCCGCCAACAGAGGTTTCTGGCTGATGGGAAACGACACCCAAAGAAATATGTGACATTTCTGGGGGCTTATGTAGGATCTCCAGAGGGGTAAGGAGGAGTGTGCCTCTTATACTTTCATTTTTGAGGCTCCTTGTCCTCAGATTCTTTTTTGAAAACAGGTGAAGCACCAGGCCACTCTCAGCCAGTTAAGAGTGAATGGCCCTATAATCCCAGCACTTTGGGAATCTAAGGTGGGTGGATCACCTGAGATCAGGAGGTCAAGACCAGCCTGGGCAACATGACGAAACACCATCTCTACTATAAAAATACAATATATATATATATTGTATAGCCAGGGATGGTGGCAGGCATCTGTATTCCCAGCTATTCAGGAGGCTGAGGCAGGAGAACTCCTGGAACCCAGGAGGCAGAGGTTGCAGTGAGCTGAGATTGTACCACTGCACTCCAGCCTGTGTGGCAGGGTGACAGAGTGAGACTCTTTCTCAAGGAAAAAATAAATAAATAAATAAATGATATGGCTGCAGAGGACAGGCTTGCTGGGAAGGACTTTGTTATCACCACCCCATCAGCCCTGGATATTGGAAATGTTGGCTTTGTTCCAACCCAGTCTTTCTTCATGAAGGTCTAGCTATCACATGGGAGTAGAAGGAGATCCTGAGGTAACTGAGGGTATCTGGCTTAGGACACACATCAGTGTTATCCCAAGGCCGCTGAGCTGATCCCGTTCCTCACTACCCATTTTGGTGTCACCCACAGTCTCCAGTCTTTCCTGTCATTTTCCTTCTGTGTTTTGTGACTGTCATGGCTCCTCTCTCTTTTTTATATACAATGTTAAAGGTATTGTTGCAAACCACAGAGATAATATTACTGGGTTGAATGAGCATTTTGCTTAGTTATCAAGAGGGAAATTCAGAACCAATGCAGTATCTGCTTATTCTTAGAAGCAAGAAGGATGTAAGGATTGAGAACCTTTTTCCCTTGTTGAAGGAAGCTATTTGCATAGGGCAAGAGGCACTTTATCCTAGGCATCTTTTCCTTTCCTGCATTTAAGTAGTTGTTGTTATTTGCACATGTCAGGAGTCCACGTAGTTCTATGAATACAGGGAGATTTTCTATACAAGAGATTGACTTTTTTCCCTTTGGAGGGCTTCTTATTAGGATAGGTTTTTAATTACCAAGACTCCCTTCCTCTTCTTTGTTTGAGAAAAATCCTAATTATCTAATTCAACAGCTTCACCTTAGCATTTTGGTTATAATAGGAAATCGACAGAAGAGCTACCCCATGCTTGCTGGCTGCAATTTGATGAGGGTCACCTGGGAGTAATTTAATGGGCCCATACATCCTCTTGAGGCACCTTTTTGCCCCAAATTTAATTTAAAGTTTTTTTTCCCAAGCCCTAAAAAGGAGACTAGATCTGAGGGACCCAGAGGCAGTTACAGCAGAAGGATAGAACATGATACTGTTGAGCATTACTATCTCTGCCTATTAGGTCTTTGCAGTTAATGGGTGAATAACTTGCTCACATCCATGGCATAGATCAGGTCAAGGGAATCCAAAGGTTACTGACAGTGGGAGGATAGGGCAGCATAGGAAAGTGCAAATATTCCTACCCACTAAGCCTCCTTGCTACACAGATGGAAGTTGCACTCATACCTATAAGTATTGACCTTCATGGCCTCCAGGTCTTGGGGAGGGAAAAAAGGGGAGAAAAAAAGTGTTTCTTTTTCTTCTCTCCCTAACATACCCCGGGTTTTCACTTGAAAGAGAGAAACAAAGGGAACCCTCTTCCCCTCTTTGCAGATGTATTCCTCTTGAGTGTTTTCTGAATCACTGTGACTCCTTTAACCCTCACACTCTGGAGAAAAAAAAATTGCAAAATGCAATCCCAAGGGAACAGGGAAGCAAACCCCAGAGGCACCTCTGACAGGTAGCCCACTCCTCTGGCTCTGCTCCTCCTGGTCCACCCCATCCTCCCTATCCAGGTTCTTTCTCAAGCTCGCCCCACCCCATCTTAGAAATCCTCATTCAGGGCAAGTCTCAGTCTCACTCCTGACCCTAAAAAAGATGCCTGGTGAATACGGCTCCAAGGTAGACCTTTTGTCTCCCGCTAGTGGAGACCAATATTAACCCAGAAGTTTGGGCAACTCAAGGGAAAATTGGCCAAGTCACAAATTCCATACTGGTCAGGATCCACCTTAAGGATCCCACCTCCTTCCCCAACTAGAGACAATATTTTCTACAACCAGAATTTATGAAAGCCATCATTGATAACCTGAGAATGCAGGGCCTCCTCAAACCCAGCAACAGCCCTGTAATACCGTAATATTTGGGACACAAAAACCCAATGGGAAGTGGAGGTCTAGGACCTCTGCCTAGTTAATGAGGCTGTGATTTCAATTCATCTGGTGGTTCCCAATCCCTATACCCTACTAACTCAGATACCTGAATGAACTAAATGGTTCATTGTCTTGTACCTACAGGATGTCTTTTTTTCTGAATAACATTACATTGTGACTCCAGTATTTATTTACATTCTATAATCCCTCTAACCAGATCACCCAGCTAATCTGGACCATGTTGACAGGGATTCTGAGATAGTCCCTACCTATTGGGGCAAGAATTGTCCAAAGTTCTCTCTGAGTTTCTTTATGCTCAAAGTATTACAATGTGTATATGACATTTTCCTTTGTGCCCTAACTGAAGAAATCTCTCTGGAGGTCAGTAAGGCTCTTCTTAATTTTTTGGCTAAGAAGAGATAAGGTCTCAAAATCTAAAGCTCAGCTCTGTCAGACTTTAGTAAAGTACCTAGGTCTAGTCTTGTCAGAAGGGACCAGGGCACTAGGCAAAGCAAGGATTAAGCCTATCTCCTTCTTTTTCCTCCCTAAAACCCTCTAATCAACTGAGGGGATTGTTGGGCATTACAGGATTCTGGAGACTATAGATACATGGGTACATTGAAATAGCTTATCCCTTATGTCACCTAATAAAGGAGACCTAGGCAACTAAGGCTTACTACCCAATTTATGAAGCAGATGATAGAAATGCCTTTGACCAATTAAAACAAGCCTTGCTTGAGGCACCAGCTTAGTCTTCCCATAGAAAAGATGTTAAATATTTATGTTTCAGAAGGTAACTTAACCATTTATACCCCACATAATGTGGCTGGACCTCTGTCTTCTAAGGGGAGTCTCTGGCTGATGTTCAACTACCTCCTCAAATATTGAGCTCTGCTATTAGAAGGATCTGCAGTCCATTTAAGAATCTGTCCCTCCCTAAACCCAGCCACCTTCCTCACAGAGGAAGCTGGGGAGCTTCAACATGACTGCAAACAGATAGTGCAAACCGATGTGGCAAGAGTGGACCTCAAAGAAACCATCTTAGAGAACCCAGACTGGATTTTCTTTATGAAGGGAAGTTATTTGTAGATCAAGGGATCTATGACGCAGGGTATGCAGTAGTCATTCTGAATGATATTATTCAGAGCATGCCTTTCACCTTAGGCACAAGAGCTCAAAGAGCTGAGATAATTGCCCTCATGAGGGGACTTGAATTAAACAAAGAGAAAGAAGTTAACATTTATGCTTATTCTAAGCATGCTTTCCTAGTCATCTATGCCCATGCCACCCTCTGGAAAGAGAGGGACTTCCTCACAGCTAATGGGTTTCCCATTTAATACTATCAGGAAATTAACAGACTGTTATCCTTGGTTTTTCAGTCATGGAAAGGAGCAGTAATACATTGTAAAAGCCACCAAAAAGGGATGGATAAAATAGCCAAGGGAAACAGGCTGGCAGACCAATCAGCTAAATTGACAGTGAGAGGGCTTCAGATTTCTGATCCACTTGAGTCCCTTCTGGTTTGGAAGGCTCCATAAGAGAAATAAAACCTCAATATACTCCTGTGTAAATATAATGAGTCATCCTATTTCCGTTCCAGGATACACCTTTTATTCCTCAGGATAGTTACAATCAGAGCATAGCAAGGTTCATCTACCAGGTTCCAGCCAATGTAAAGTTCCTAAAATTCTTCACCAAGACTTCCAACTAGGTAGGAATAAAACCTACCAATTGGCCCAAAGATTGTTTTCAGGTAAAATTCTGCTAAAAATGATCAAACAGGTCATTAATGCTTGTGAGACCTTCCTTAAAAATGATCCTTTCAATCAATGGCTTCTTCCCCTCAAACCCAAGGAGTGGGAGGCTACCCAGGGAAAGAACAGCAGAGGGATTTTACCCATATGCCAAAGATAAGGGGCATCCAGTACATCCTTGTATGTGTAGATACCTTCACTCACTGGGTAGAAGCATTTCTATGTCAGAGAAAACCTCTGAGGTGATGAAAATACTAATTAATGAGATAATTATTCACTTTGGACTTTATAAGTAACACAGATTAATAATGGCCCCTCATTCAAGGCAGCTGTCACCCAAGGGGTCTCAAAGGCACTAGGCACACATTACCATCTTCACTGTGCTTAGAGACCAAGCTTAGTTTGGCAGAATATGAAATTTTTAGTAGGAATTTCTTTTCTTTAAGAATGCTGAAAATAGGTACCTGATATTTACTGGCTTGTAAAGTTTCTGCTGAGAAGTTCATTGTTAGCCCAATAAAGTTCTATTTGTTCATGACTTAACTTTGTTATACAGCAGTCTTTAAAATGGTTTCTTTACCACTGATCTTAGGTAGTGTAGTGACTGTATCCCTCGGTGATGTCTGTTTTGTGTAATTTCTTGCAAGCATTCTCTGGATGTCTTGTATCTTGATGTCTATATCTCTAGCAAAATTCAGGAAATTTTCTTGAATTATTTTCTCAAATACATTTTTTGATTGTTTACTTTTTATCCTCTCTCAATAATGCCAATAATGTTTTAGTCACAGTATATTTTCCCATATTTCTCAAATACTTTGCTCATTTTTTAATAATTTTTTTTTTTTTTTTTTTTTTTTTTTTTTTTTTTTTT
>NW_016107471.1:4611680-4633712 GCF_001604975.1 Cebus imitator | reverse complement strand
CTCTTGTTACCCATGCTGGATTGCAATGTTGCAATCTCGGCTCACCACAACCTCTGCCTCCTGGGTTCAAGTGATTCTTCTGCCTCAGCTTCCTGAGTAGTTGGGATTACCAGTATGGCCCACCATGTCCAACTAATTTTGTATTTTTCTTTAGTAGAGATGGTGTTTCTCCATGTTGGTCAGGTTAGTCTCGAACTCCCGACCTCAGGTGATTTGTTCACCTCGGCCTTCCAAAGTTCTGGGATTACAAGCATGAGCCACCGTGCCTGGCCTAGGTAACTCTATATGTTCATTTTTAATCATGTGGGGATCTCACTGAGCTTCCTTGGAATACATGCTTTGAATTATCTATCTGTCATTTCTATCTTTCTGTTTTAAATAGGAACTCTTACTGGAGAGCAAGTGAGATACTTTGGTGGTATCACTACATTCAGATTTTTCATAATGACAGAATACTTACACTGGTTTCTTTGCACCTAAAGATACTGGTACTTCTAATGTTTTAAATTATTTTTATGCATCTAAAATTTTTTTCTTTTTTATTTCTGCGTTATAATATTGTGTTTTTTCTTTCCATTTTCCCCTTCCCTATGGCATGTGATTGTAGAAAATCTTTTGACTTTGCCTCTCTAGCCTGTGTACTTCTTTCAGCATGTTTTACATTGATATGTGTAGCTTGACATACAAACCAGTAAATATCACTGGTGGGTAACAGCTGGATGCTACCAATGCAGCTGAGTATACACTTTATCTTTGTTTACTGGCAGAGGGTCTCTGCTGACTCAGGAAATGGGCTGATCCTTGGAATGCACAGTGGTCTGAGCTACTTATTCAGTAAATGAGGTAGGCATTATGATGGGCATGGCTTAATTGGGCTGATCTACCTACCTGTTTCCTTATGGCAAGCACCAGGGCCAAGTTAGAGTCTAGTGTGTGGCCATCAAGCACCCAGTGATCTGCCTAGGCGTGAAGCAGGGAATCCTCCCAAATTTCAGATTCTCTGTATGGCAATGGGGGATAGCCTAAACTCCTGTTCCAGGAGAGTAGGGGTTCCAGATGTCTAGAGATATGCATATAAAGTGAGGAGGACACCCTTGCACTATAATTTCTGCATGGTAAGGGTAGCATGACTCAGGCTGCTCTACCAGGCAAATAGGTGCTCTGAATAACTGGATGTTTGCCTTGGTGTTAAGCAGAGAGGGCCTTCCTACATGAGGATCTCTGCACAGGAAGGGTGGGGCAGTTCAGGCTCTGATTCAGGTGAGCAGGTCATCTAAATGCCTAATGATCTGCCTGGAGTTGAAGCATATAGGGCCCCCCTGCACCATAATTAGTCTGGTTCTTGATAATCAAACTGACCACGGATGTAAATCTTGCTTCCCTGGAGAAGCTGCAGCTGTATCAGCTCCCCTCCCATCCTAGGCTTTAGATAGAGTAGAACACAATTTCAACACCTATTAACTTCCACAGTTACGGCTGTGGAGATCCCTACTCCAATCCAGAGCAGGTGCTCTAATATCCGGCAAGAGACTAAAATGTCTGAATGGCCACACTGCCAGATAACCAAAGAATTGCACCCAAGGTGAATTTGTATGCACCCGGAGCAAAAAATGTGTCTTTATGATGGTCCCAGGTCAGGGAAAATGCCTGCAGCTTTTTCTATTGTCTTTCCCTCAAAGTGTCTTCAACCCTCTCCCCATGTTAACTCCAGGGCTTTGACTCCCTAGACGACTTTGGTTGCTTAGACCCTGAGTCAAAATTTGAGTCACAGAGGGAGGCTTTCTGTCTATCTCAATTACTGGGGCTTCACTCAAATTTATCAGCTGGATGTAGTCACCGGGGCTGTTTGCCAAAATTCTTCCTGTCCTTTTGATTCTGGTGGAATTCCTTTTTTTATTGAATTAAAGCTCATAGAATTGACCTTAATCCACTATCTGGCTATTTTCAAGCAGCTGATGTATGCTAAAATCCTTTAATCTGCCATCTTGGTGAGGGTGCAAGGGTTGGGATAAGGGAGTTCACATTATTTTTATCCATTTTTCCATTGTTATAAAATTAAGTTGGCTCCATATTACTTAAGAACATGAACATGCAAATATCTTTAACATACTGATTTTATTTTCATTAGACATTGATATGGTTTGACTCTGTTTTCATCCAAATCTCATGTTGAATAGTAATGCCCAGTGTTGAGGGTGGAGCCTGGTAGGAGGTGATTGGATCATGGGTGTGGATTTCTCCCTTGCTGTTCTTGTAAAAAGCAAGGGAGTTCTCACGAGATTTGGTGGTTTAAATGTGTGTAGCACTTTCCCCTTTACTTTCTTTCTCTCCTACTGCCAGATGAAGACATGCATCCTTCCCTTCACCCTTCTGCAATAATTGTAAGTTTCCTGAAGCCTCCTCCACCATGCTTCCTGTACAGCCTGCAGAACTGTGAGTCAGATAGGCATCTTTTCTTCAGAACTTACCCAGTCTCAGGTAGTTCTTTATTGCAGTATGAGAGCAGACTAATGCAGAAAATTGGTACCAGAGAAGAGGGATATTGCTATAAAAATACCTGAAAATGTGAAAGCAACTTTTGAACTGGGTAATGGACAGAGGTTGAAACAATTTGAAGGGATCAGAAGAAGACAGAAAGATGAGGGAAAGTTTGAAATTTCCTAGAGATTTGTTAAATTGTTGTGGTCAAAATGATGACAGTGCTATGGACAATAAAGTCCAGGCTAAGGTGGTCTCAGATGGAGATGAGGGACTTATTGGGAACTGGAGTAAAGGTCACTCTTGCTACACTTTGGCAAAGAGACTGGTGGTATTATGCCCCTGCTCTAGGGATCTGTGGAACTTTGAATTTGAGGGAGATAACTTAGGATATCTGGTGGAACAAATTTATAACAGCAAAGCTTTCAAGTAGTGGTATGGCTGCTTCTAATATGTTCACAAAGAGATAGTCTGAAATTGAAACATATTTAAAAGAGAAGCAGAGCATAAAAAAGTTTGGAAAATTTACAGCCTGACCATGAAGTAGAAACGTTCATTTGCTGGAGAGGAATTCAAGGCTGCAGAAATTTGCGTAAGTAAAGAGGAACCAAATATTAATAAACAAGACAATGGCAGAAATGCCTCCAGGCCATTTCAGAGACCTTTGTGGCAGCCCTTCTCATTATAGGCCTGAAGACGTAGGAGGAAAAAATGTTTTATCAACCAGGTCCAGGGCCCTTCTGTGCTGTGCACCATCAGGACATGGCACCCTATGTTCCTGCCACTCCATCTCCAGCTGTGGCACAATGGGGCCAAGATACAGCTCAGGTTATTGTTTCAGAGGATGCCAGCTTCAAGCCATGATGGCGTAAATGTGGTGTTTGTCCTTTGGGTGCACAGAAGGCAAGATCTGATGTTTGGGGGCCTCCACCTAGATTTTAGATGTATGAAAGTGCCTGGATGTCCAGGCAAAAGTCTGCAGCAGAGGTTAAACCCTCATAGAAAACCTAAAAGACAGGGTAGAGATAAAGTGTGGGGTTGGAGTCCCCACAGAGAATCCCCACTGGGTCACTGTCTAGTGTAACTGTGAGAAGAGAGGTTTGTCCTTCAGACCCCAGAGTTGTAGATTTACTAACAGCTTGGGCCATGCACCTGGAAAAGCCATAGATACTCAATATCAGTTCTTCAAAGCAGCCACTGGGGACTGTAATTTGCAGAGCCACAGAGGCTGAGATGCGGTAGGCCTTTGGAATCTACTTGCATTAGTGTGGCCTGGATGTGAGAAATGGAGTCAAAGCAGATTATTTGGAGCTTTGAGATTAATGACTGACCTGTCGGGTTTTTGACTTGCATGCAGCCTATAGTCCCTTTGTTTTGGCCAATTTCTCTCTTTTGCAATTTATCCCTATTTTAAAGACACACACACACATACACACACGTGTTTATGACATACTGTTAAAACAGTAATGTGCTACATTTACTTTCTTCCTTTTATCTCAGCCATTCATTCAAGTGTTGTGAATAAATGATGTAATTTCAAACACATATCATTATTAATTTTAGTTCATATTTTCTTTTTATAATGACCATATAATTATATATTCATTACTATAAAACTATTATTTATTCCCAAACATAAATTTTATCATCTCATTGTTATTTTCTTTCATTTGTCTTTTTCATTGTTGGTATCTTTAAATATAAGATAAAGAATTTCTTGGTAGATTGTTTTGAGTGATTTTTCAAGTGATTTATGGATTTTTTAATTTTTTTCATCCTTACATGTGTGATGTTTTGACTCTTTTGCTTTTGCACAGGGGTAAGATTATACTTGGTAAAGATTATTTAATCAAAGTAATTTTTCCTTAAAGCTCTATTATTTCAATAATTATTTGTATTATTTAGAACAAATATTAAGCCCCTGCTTTAATAATCTCTTTTGTTTTCCTCATGTATGCCTTAGTCACATAATTTTTTCTTAAAATACACTAGTGATATTATTATGTCTTGAAAGATGATAAATTTTATAGATTTTACTTATTTATACAATATGTTAATGGAAATTTTTGTCTATCTCTTCTTATTGTATATTTTATCATATGCTGTTCTCTAACTTTAGAATATTTACTTGTTCATATTGTTTGAGAATTCATTCTGTTTTCATGACTTTAGCTGAGTTATGATTTTATTCTCAGCTAAAGAATATTATTATTCTAATATCATTTGAAGTGACAAGATGTTATTGTAATGATACATACATACAAGAAAAAAAATATAAGCATTTGGCCACATAAAGAGTTGACAAAAACCTTTGAACAGTTCTTTAGAGTTGGTAACAATGCAACTAGGCATTGTTATCGGCAACATTGTCTCAGGCAAGCTAGGAACTCATGTCACCCTTTATGAAACATGTGACCTCAGATATTTACTTAAGATTTCTGTACCTCTGTTTTTCAACTATAAATGGAAATTTTAGAACCACCTGCCAAATGGAAAAAACTAGCCCAGGTTAATATTTGCAGAATAAATATAAAGATAAGTATGTAAGTTATTCCATTAAGAAAGACACCAATGTTTTAAATTAAAATATTGCTAGATTTTTTCATAATAAAGTTTCCAATCAAATTGTTTATCATACACTTGTTTTTCTATGTTTAAAAATGCTAATACTTAAAGAAGGCAAACCACCTTATTTAAGAAAAACATTTAGTTAATTTACAATTTAATAATTATGTTTATAATAAAATATATTTCAAGGTATTATAAAATAATTACATAAGCCATAGAAAAATAAAGTAGCAAACTTTGGTTTCTCCTTCATAATATTTTTTAGCAAACATTGAAAATATTTTGTTAGAATGTTTCTGTCCCTATTAGTTCATATTTCATAGGTTTACACATATGCAAATATAAAAGCAAATGTAACCATGCTTTCTGAAAGATTCTCATAAGCTGTGCATGTTTTTATTTTTTAGTGAGTGGAAATTCTTCCCAGAGAAACATTTTTCTAGGCTCACATTGAGAATACTAACATCCTTTTTAAATCCTATACTTGTATTACTGGTATTATATCAAACATAATAGAAAATCCTACTGATGCCACACATAAGCATAATACAAATCAAAAGCCACAAATATTTCTGCTTTCCTTATGTTAAAATATTGTTTCCCAGAAAATGTTTTTTTATTAAAGTTTAATTAGAATTGTTCATCTCAATTTCATGATTACTAAACACTTTACATTAATAAAAAGATGATATACAATAGCTGTAACTATCAAAAACTTGGAGTTTACCAAGTACAAAAGTCATTGACACAGAGCAACAGAAATGTGAGTTTTTGTTCTTATAATGAACTAATCTAAACTCCATATCCTTAGCTGGATTCCTGCAGATTTTCTTTGGCACTCAAGTTTTCAAATGCAGTCATGTAGTTTTAAAATGAATGTCTATGGAAGCTGTTGAATGTCAAAAGGCCCGCAATTGAAATTGACAAAGATTACTCTGAAAGGGTCAAGAGTCAAAATTTTATAATGCGCCTTAAAATAAAAGAGATTGACAGAAACTGATCCATCCAAATAGAAAATTACCACAAATAAAGGCCAGTCAAGTCCAAAATGGACCTAAAATAGTGGTCCAAAGGTAAAAAGAAAAAAAAATTAGATACCCTCCAGGAAGCAAACTTAAGAATATTATGACAATGAATGTTTGGAAAGATTTTAACTAGTGAGATCTAGATTTTTCAAATTGCAAATTTCTAAGGGAAATCGAATAATGAACATAAGGGAAATATAGTTCAAGAGGTAGAAAGTGAGAAAAGGAAGGCTCTTTGATAGCTTTGTAGTTAGTACTTTCCTTTAGTGGAAAAGTTCTGTCAGCGAATAGGCTAGTGTAGGGCTAATTCTGTGTCACTTTTTTTTCATTTTTTGTTTTTCTCCTTTTTGAAAATTTTTTTTTCTTATATTTTCTCCTTTGGTAGTCTACAAATTATAGTACATAGAAAGTTTCTAGATTAAGTTGGAAATTTTTTTTTAGAATCAGTTAAAAAAATAGTCAAGGGAATATTTATCAGTTTAATGTATTAGATAAATTTACATTAAATGCTAGTCAAAATATATGATTTACTAGGAAGTCACATCATCAATATAAAATGGATAATACATTAAGTATAAAATGCATTGTTTATCTTTCAATTGTGCCTTTTAGTGGTACAGTCTTTCCTTCATTTTCCTATCACCATATTGTATTTATTTTACTATATGGTTACTGTCTGAAATTAAAGTGTAAGTAGAATGAAGTCCCATATTCTTTTTGTTCATTAATAATTATCCAATCTATGTTTTATTTAAATTACCCCATGATGAAAACCTCCCTATTGGAGTTTGATCTGCCAATTTGAAGGATACCGTAACCACCACTTCTTGGCTTTTTTTGGACTTTATGTTCTGGGATACATGTGCAGAATGTGCAGCTTTTTTACATTGTTATACATGGTGGTTAGCTGTACCTGTCAACCTGTGATCTAGGTTTTAAGCCCCGCATGCATTAGGTATTTGTCCTAATACTCTCCCTTCCCTTGCCCCCCATCTCCCAACAGGCTCCCGTGTGTGTGTGTGATGCTCCCCTCCCTGTGTCCATGTGTTCTCATTGTTCTGTTCCTGTCGTAACCACCACTTGTAAGCTATTGCCTTACACAAGAAGAAATTCATGGAGTATGCCAATTGTACATTTCGGCAGGAAAATTGCAGTGGATATACACAGCAACAAAAATTACAGAACTCTTCAAATTGTACCATTATCTTGAAAGTTATAGATGAAAACATATATAATGGTTTTGCTGTTGCTCACACATAAACAACAAAAAAAATGTATTAAATTGTAAACATGAATAGAAAATTATTCTTTAAAGCTTACCTATATTTTATCCTGTTTATATTTTATATTTACGTATTCTAAGCATGAACGTTATAATCATTTCACAACAGTTACACTAATTTTATTATCAGGCTTAAAAAAAGATTGATGTGGAGAAATTATTAAATGTTTTCCTCCATTGTTTTCCCAGCTTTGAAAAAGTTTCCAAAAATACTATTTATTTTCTAATGAAAATAATAAAGTTATGCATACTAATTGATGAAACTTTAGGAACTACTAAAATGCAAAAGCAAATAGTAGTAATAGTAATAATAATTTGAGAACACAGAAACAATAATTAATAACAGTGTTAGATATTTTGTTCCTTTATAATGAATTCAGATTTAGTGGAAATAATACTGTGTATGTAATTTTCTGATGCTAGTTTTGTTCATTAAAGATTCTTCCTATTCATCTCATTTTTTATCTTATTCCATATCGGAGGGGAATTATTTGTTATTTGTTATAAATTTTTAGTTATGATGCCATAAACTATAATAAATTCTCAGTTAAGTGGTTAACAACAATGGTTCTGAAATTAGAATTTGGCAATTTGAATATGAACTATATCTTTTATATTTTATGTTGAGCAACTAATCTATTTATGGTGTTTTTTAATCTATTAAGATATGGAAAATAACATTATCTACAGAAAGTCAGTGTTTTGAGGATTAAAGTAATCCTTTAAAAATCCCTAGCATGCAGCAAATGCTTAATAAGTTTTAGCTATGTCTCTTTCTTTATCCCTTTTCTCTCCTTTGTCAATTACTACCACTGCTACAACGATCACTTCTTTCAGATTGACTACTATTGCTAAACCTAAAGCTTTAATAAGCGGCAAGAGTCAAATTTGAGGATCAGACAAACTTGGATAAAACATTTTATAGGCTTTTACTAACTATGTGTATTAGGAAAATAATCTAATCTCTCTGAATCCCAGACTTCTCATTTCTAAGCATGGGGATAGTGATACAGCTACAAAGCTGTAATTTTTGATGTGTGTTAATATGGCTTACAAGACCCCTGGCGCATATTTGGCACCAAATCAATATAAGTCTCTGTTTCCTCTCCCAATTTTTACTAGTTTAATTCAATTATTGTAGTCTAATTTTCTTCCAAATTTATATAATGATTATTGATATATACCATAGTTTATGTTTACATTTCAATTAGGGAAAATAGGAATTTCTGAAGGTCCAAATGTTTTCTAACAGGAAGAGAAAAAAAAATAGCAAACATTGTGAGAAGTTTTCTGATGCTGTGCAATTGTTTTAATGATTCCATTTCTAAATATTTGTTCTAATATTCAGAATAAGGAAATCTGCATTTATAAAGGATGTTTATGCCTTAGTTTATTGTAGTTTTAGTCTATATATTTTAGAAATGCATTTATAAGATACTAGTGTTTAAGTTGCATAAGAATGAACTTT
Source organism: Cebus imitator (assembly GCF_001604975.1). Lineage (NCBI taxonomy): Eukaryota > Metazoa > Chordata > Mammalia > Primates > Cebidae > Cebus > Cebus imitator. The sequence goes on along the minus strand of NW_016107471.1, from coordinate 4,624,891 downwards.
GTTCAGAGTTGCAATCAATATAGTATATTTATTTCAAAAGACATTCCTAAAGTCATGTTAGTTAGACTTAAAAAGTGCAACCCTTTCCCAGGGGATTAAATATGTCTTCATCAACAGTTATCAAATATTTTTTTAAGTATTACAACACTAAGCAAGATTACTTATTTGGGTTCTGTAACATTTAAAAACAGCTTTTGTATTTGAAGAGTGCACTTTTAAATGAACATGTTTATAATTACACTGAAGGTGTTAAAAATGATGTAGGTAAAAGCAAAAATCTGGAGGCAAAGGTGGCAAGAAAAACTTTGAACACCTGTTCAAATAAAAGCTACTGGCTTTGTCTGAAAAGCAGTTTTTGCACAGGATCCATATAGAATTCTCCTTTCTGAAATGTTTTCATATGTGACAGCCACAAGATCAATGCAGTGATATTCAATGTGTAAGAAAAATGAATCTCACGAGTTCAAGACAAAATGAATTATTTTAAAAAGATGAATAATTTTCATGAAGGATTATCAACTATCATTTTGTTTCCACATCATTATAAATTTTCTATACACTTAAAGAGGTGTTTAGTTTACTGACTACATTTCAAACATTTTGGAGGGTATATATTTTTTACACTATACGCTCATTATTTTCTTCTGTATAGCAATTAATATAGGTTATTACTGAAGTACAACTCTGACTAGTTCTTGTATTTCAGTACTTTGGATGTTAATACGGTTTTGCTCTGTGTCCCCACCCAAATCTCATCTAGAATTGTAATCCCCATGTGTTAAGGGAAGGATCTGGTGGGAGGTTATTGGATCATGAGTGTGGTTCCTACATACTGTTCTCATGGTAGGGAGTGGGTTCTCACAAGATCTGATGATTTTAAAGTGTCTGGCAGTTCCACCCTTGCCGTCAACACCTTGTAAGATGTTCCTTGCTTCCCCTTCATCTTCACCATGATTGTAAATTTTCTGAGGGATCCCCAGTCATGCAGAACTGTGAGTCTATTAAAACTATTTTGTTTATAAATTACCCAGTCTCAGGTAGTCTATACCAGTGTGAAAATGGACTAATACAGATGTTGAGTATATAAACATATTTTTTCCAATCTTGGCATGAGAAACATAGTACCCAATAAAGAAAAAAAATATATAGTGAAAAATTATTTAGAGCTGAAAAAAACAAACAAAAATGGGAAATAATGTAATTAAGGTCTAAGCTGACAAGATGGAACATTGATTTTTCTTTATTATTTAATATGGTGCACATAATTATCAGTAAATATTTGCTTATTTAAAATAAAAGTATCAAAATTTTTGATACTTTTGCTTCTGCTTCAAATTTCAGTTATGTGTAGTAAGACTAGCTTTATAATGAGATAAGATGAGCAAATTTTGGGGGGGTTAAAGAATTTTAAGTTAATTTAACAAGAAAATTAATTTTCACAAGAAAAGGAAATCTCATTTACAAGAAAGTACATAATAACTTTATAACTCAAAACACATAGAAAAAGCTAAGATAATTAAAATCCTTTAAGAATTAAATACACTAAATATCTGTATTTCTGAGAAGGTCTGATATTCAGCTTCCTAGAACCCTTAATGTATAGATTTCTCAGCCTCAGCATTGTTCATATATTGCACTGGACAATTCTTTGTTATAAAGGAGTGTTTAAAATATGTTTTTTCAGAAAAACAGAACCAATGGAATAGATGGTGCGTCTTCCCCTTCTTTACGGCGTGGACCCCTCAGTCCCATCAACTGTCTACTGCCTCCCTGAGGGCTGCCAGACATAGCAGCTGTCAATTCATGTGTACGATGCCCTATGTACGGGGTAAGGACAGCAGCTAGGGAGCCAAAGACACTCAGGGGTACAGAACCCAACACGAGATCCCTCATGTGGGAGAGGAAATGCTCATCACCTGGCCCCCGGGTATTCAGGTCGAATGTAGCTGGCCGCACACCCATCCCCTGGATGACTTGCACCAAATCAGCATATGATTGTCATTTACTCACGGTTTCAGGGATTTCACAGGCGTCATTCCGCACACTCGTATGGCTGCCCATAGCCACTCAATCAGGGTGTGGTCGCCTCGTGCCAACTGCCTGCTCACCTGCAACTGCTGACGAGGGAGGAGTGGGTCATAATAGAGGCCAGCTTTTCCACCTCAGAGGTGGAAGAGAAGATGCTATGTGCTCCCTTGTCTCACAAACGAAGCACCCACGTGGGCAGAGGTTCCCCTGGATGCTGGCGTCACTGCTGCCTAATTCACACAACTCAGCTGGGGTATAGGCAGTGTATGAAGTGTGTTGCGTTATGGTGGGAGATCCCTGAGCCTGCCCTTGGGGCCCCAATGGCCATTCGTAATCAACTTTCTGATGGACCACTGGGCGAGAACGCAATGGGGGTTCTTCCTCCTGAGTATCAGATTGAGTGGGGTTCTCTGGCCGTAATGACGGACCCAGGCCTGCACTCACAGCAGCCTCTCATTCTTTTTCCAATCTCTGAAGCCTGGCATCTAGGAGCCCCACCTGTGCTTGGAGGTCCCCATTCCTGGCAGCTTCTAACTCTTTACCTGAGCTGTGTAGCCCAGCCCCCAGATCCCTGCCTGTGACTAGGGGCCCTTACCTGCATCCCTCATGGATTGGATGTGTACTTCTTATAGTGCAGTCAAAAATGCCCATCCAACTCTTCCGGCAAAACCTTGCTCCTTCTTGCTACCCTGCGCCTTCAGCTGCTTCAGTGCCTTCCCCATGCTTGCCGGGAACCCATCTACTGGCAACCAGGTTTCCACCAGAGCCCATCTGAGCAGCACAGCTTCACCAGATACCACAACGCATGTTACAGCCACATGGCTGACATCGAATCCGCAGGAACCAAAGGCTCTTTCACCTCAGAATCCTGGTTGTGACACCAATTGTCACTGAGAACTGGGGAGAGTCAGTGGGTGAGTAGTGGGTAGCTGGAAAAACCACTGGAGGAATCATAGGCAGTTTTGAAATGGCTTTACTCCCTGTCTCTGGGTGCAAGTGATCCACATGTATTGCATTACCAGTGTAATTATACTTTTAGAGACAATAGTGGCTCCTAACCAAGCACGAGCTCACGTGGGTGATCACCTAATGCATCTCACATGTGGTGCCGTTACATAACATGCTGGGCGGTGCACCTGCACTCCAAACCACCTGAGTCGTGCTGAGCTGGAAGACTACTTCAGCGTACTTCTGATTAAAGTGCAACCACTTCCCTTAAAACTTTGTATTTGTGATTTTATATTATTTTATTTTATTTTTTGAGACGGAGTCTCGCTCTGTCTCCCAGGCTGGAGTGCAATGGCAGGATCTCGGCTCACTGCAAGCTCTACCTCCCAGGTTCAAGCAATTCTCCTGCCTCAGTCTCCCAAGTAACTGGGATCACAGGTGTACACCACCATGCCTATTTATTTATTTATTTTTGTATTTTAGTAGAGACGGGGTTCTATCATGTCGCCCAGGCTGGTCTGGAACTCCCGAGCTCAGGCAATTCACCAGGCTCAGCCTCCTAAGGTGCTAGAATTATAGGCGTGAGTCACCACACCCAGACTATTTTCTTTTATTAAGGTCCCTCAAATCATACAAATTGTAGTTCTAAGAAAAAAATCTGTTTCTGCTTTTCTCTTCTACAAAGTCAAATATGGATGTTGAGAGTAAGTAATTGCCAAGAGTTTTTAGAAAACGTGTGAATGGCAGCTTCTAACTTTTTCTGAGCTGTGTAGCCCAGCTCCCAAGTCCCCTACCTTTGCCTAGGGGCCCTTACCGGCAACCCTCAGGGAATGGATGTGTAATTCTTGTAGTGCAGTAAAATGTCAAATGTATATTTGAGAGTTGTCATCATGTAGAGGAAGTTTAACACCATAAGCCTTTATGATATCATCAAGTGGGCAACTATAGATAGAAAAAAAAATCCAGTGACTGACGCCTGAGGCACATCAAAAAGTTAGATACCCTGGGTAATTTGGTGTTAAAGTTACTGCAACAAGATGAGAAAGAACCAGAAAAAGACACTGGAAAGAAAAAGCCAAGTAGGAGAATCAAGAAGTGTAATAATTTAGATTCTAAATGAAAATATACATTTCTAAGAGGCAGTTATCAACTATGTCACTGGCTAATATTAAAATCACTGATGAAGATAAAATAACAAAACAACAGAAAGCATATGTCACATTTACAGTACTTAATTCCAAGCAGTGTACTAAGCATCTCACATCTTTAAAAATTCATTTAATCCTCACAACACTTGCATGAGGTGAGTATTGGTATATATCTCATTTTGCAAATGAGAACTCTAAAACCCTTAGAAATTAAGAGACATGCTCAAGATCACACAACTAGTAAGTAAGAGGGGTCAGGATTTGCACAGACTGTAAGTTAATATGCATAACTATTCTTTTATATGACTATTTCTTTGTCAGTGTTTAAGAACAAGTAAAAACCTTTTTTTATGTTCTTTCCATGAGCTTTGTCAATGACTATTTTAGTCTTGAATGTGTTCATTGTCTATGGGATTCTGTTTGTTTGGTATAACTGTGGGTAATTTATTTATCTTATAAATTAATAACTTACATGATTTCATAAAGGGACTACAACATATGTGAAATTTTTTAATCCAAGACTAGAAATCATTATTCCTCCCACTTCACCCTCTCTTCCATTATAATCATATGTCTAAATTTGAGGTTTAATTGTCATACACTGACATACTGCTAAAATGTGAAGAAGGACCGTAACTGAGCTGTTAGTGAAAGTCTAGACACACCTGTTTCTAATTGGGAGATGGCAGTGGCTGCAAAATCCCTTCTCTGCATATCTGGACAGAGGCTCTTGAGACCATGTGGTGTATTTATCCTCTGAGTTACTACAGAACCAGTCCAGTAGGAATGGCCTTCAGCCTTCAGGAGATTCTCCCAGCAGGGAATCACACCCTCCAGCAGAGTCCAAGCCATAAATTAGATTTCCTGACAAATTCCTTGTGTGAAGAATCAAACCCTGAGAAACCCTGCAGGAGAGAATTTCCACTGATTTCAGCTGTGCCTAATTCGCCATAAAGGTTTAGAGAAGGTAGTAAATTGGTTAGTGTTAGTGTTTTGAGATATTCTCTTACTGTAGAAAACCAAAAAAAAGAGAAAGAGACATTGCACTCCAGCCTGGGTAACAAGAGCGAAACTCCGACTCAAAAATAAAAAAAAAAAAAAAAAAAAAAAAAAAAGAAGGGGAAGAGAAGAGTAGATTTTTCTTTGGAAAACCTCTGTCTTTTATGCCACTTCAGATACCTGTGACTAAACAAAGATGAGCATGAGTGGTCGGGAAAATTTATGTTTTGCTGTAAGTTTTGGTTTAGTATAACAAAACCGATCACATTCAGCTTATAAAAACAGGTACAGAAAGACTGAGAATCAGACACCCTAAAACTCAGTGGAAACTCTGTGATGTGATGTGACAGAGTGTCACTAATACCTGTGGTGCAATATGTATTTATAAACAGTTTGCTACTTGTCACAAATCCAGAAAACAAATACATTTGTTATAGTGCGATGCCCTTAGAAACAATTGCATTTGATCATCTATGTTGGTCTTCTCTGAACAATTTCAACTGCAATAAAAGCAATACAGTGATATTTGAACTAAAGATCCCACCAGATTGATAAAACATAGTGTCAAAAACCTGTTTCTTTGAAATATTGGAAAGATTCCCAGTGGGTTTGGAGGTTTGTGGAAATCCTACCTTTAACAAAATGAGGAAGAAATCACACATTTACTAGAAACAATAAATCAGAGGAATAATTCTCACTTAAATAAAATGATGTATAGAACATATTAAAAATTTGAAAAACCCATTATGCACATTGTGCCATGGGCCCACCCACTAAGCAGCCAGTGGAGAGGCCCATTTGAAGAAGAACTAACACCCCTGGCCAAAGCCCTGAGTGAGCTTTCAATTGACAGGCAGCACCAACTTACTAGCCACATGAATGAGAATCTTCAAAGTGGATATTTCAGCCTCCAGTCAAGTACAACTGCTAATGCCCCATGGAATAGAGATGAAATTTTATTTATATTATCCAGTTGCTTTTCATTAATTTACTTGATATTATTTTAAATCTATTCTTTAGAACAGAGCTGCCAAAATAAAAAAATGCAAGCCACATCTATAATTTTACATTTTCTAGTAGCAACATTACAAAGAACAAAAACAGGGGAAATCAGTTTGACAGAGAAATTTGATTATCACAATATATCAGAAATATTAAATTTCAATGTGCAATAAAGATAATCATAATAATAAACCCTTTTTAAACAAATGAATCTGAAAATTTTACAAGGTATAGTGAAGAATATTTGCTTGCTACAGGTTTGATGTTTATGTTTGAAGGCTTGTTTTGTAATCAGTTTTGCTGAATACAGAAGTACTCATAATTTTAAAGAATTTGTAATGAGTCCTTTTCTGGAGTTGATCATACTTTATATTTCTTTAAATAGTTTTTAATATACATAGCCATTCTAACAGATTAATATTTTATTTTCTTTAAGAAATATATGATTAGTTATATTTTGAAATACCCTCTACTCAGGCCAGTTCCTACCTTATATTCATGAGTGCTGTTTCCTGATTCATAGTGTTGAATATGGTAGTAGTGAAACATTACAAATTACAAAATGGATCCTGAAAAGAGAACAGTTAGTAAGAGTGGATATAAAATAATTATTTTGTTTGCTTGTCTTTGTTGGGTTAAAGATGGGGATATTTTACCAAGAATGAATATTATAAGATAAAAGCTGTATATAGAGACAGAAAGAGACTACTTTCTCATCTCTATTTCCTGGCTGTGGAGTCAGGCCTATCCACTTTTGAAGGGCTCTGTTCCTCACCAGTTCTGTGACTTTGAACTTGCTAATCAAATACATGTAGTCCCCAGTACCTTTATATGTGTAACTGGGTTACTAATATTTCCTTACTCTGAGACTAATTAGACAAAATAGGAATATATATATTCCTATTTATTTTATATTTACAGGTGTGGTATGTGTGTATATATATTATATATGCATAATACGTAGATACAGAGAGAGAGAAAAATGTCTGCTTCATAAGTATTCAATGTATGGTAGCTATTTTTCTCCTTTTCTTCCCACTTATCCTCCCTCCTTGTTAAATGATATAGGTTAATATTATAAAGATAATAAATGCTATAATATACATAAATTTTATAAATTTATCATATTTTGAATGCAGATAATGATGATTTAGACTTTTTTAACCATTTTTATTTTCATATTATTCTATTACATACTTATAAAGTTTTAACTTAGTTGAATAATCTATAGTTATTCAATAGTCATTGAATGTCTAGGTCAATTAGAGTCTACAGAACTAGTAATAATTATCAAAACAATTGTTCCCAAAATAAGACCAAAATTTAGGAATGTTTTTTCAAAAGGTAATTATAGGATTGTTAGTATTTAGTTGACTTTAAAATTTATATCATTATAATTTGTTAACTTTTACTATAAATATCTGTGTTTTGTTTGATTATAGAGAAGCATTTAATTATATTAAAAGCTTTTCTGTAATTAATGGTCATCCACAAAATTTCTTTATGGTATGTTGCCCTGTCTTACTACATTATTTCAAGATACAATCAATTTGTCCAATTCACAGTAGTTGTGTTCTATAAAGTGGCCACAAATGCTGAATTAGCGCATAGTGAATCATTGCTCCTAGGGGAAATGCAAGGTTAGGTTTCTGTAAGCCTCTGGTCACAACATTTCAAGTAACCAGTGAGTACATAATCTATGTGCTTTTGTTTAAAGATACCTAATTTCACTTGTATTATTGATTTATTAACATTTAACTCATGATTAACAGCACTGTAACTCATGCCTAAATGAAGCTTAGCCAACAGATGCTTCATTTTTTTCACAAAGCATTTTGGCCTTCTATGTTTAGGAATGGGAGGCTTATTTCAGCACTGTACTTGAACACCACTTTAAACAGCAAAACCACAGCAAAAAGCAAACAGAGGGAAGGAAGGAAGAAGGGAATGGAGAGAGGGAGGGAGGGAAAAATGAAAAATGTGAAAATGTGGTACTAAGTAAAGAAAAGAAGACTACTTTAAAGTGTGAGATCTGAAACAAGAAGGCAAAGAGTCACCTTGTTCAACTTCAGTTGAAAACATGTCAGGCAATTCAAAATCTCTGCTTTTCCTCTGAAATCTGTGAATGACCACAAGACTGCCATTGCTGATTTTGGGATTGTAAATACATTTTAGCAAGTAGAAGGATTTGCAAATATGAAATCCATGAGTAAAGAGGAGTGGCTATATTACCATAAAATCTTCTCTCTAATGGATAAGTCTTTAAAAATTCACTGGAACTTGATTCTATTTTCCAAGTCTTTATATAATAAAACTATGCACTGCATGTCCTAGAAAGAATGTGAGTCAGAAGTGCAAAGAGAAATTATCATCTTTCATTTTGACATTCACTGTGAGAATAGGTGCAAATTTGCATAATAATAAATACAGACCGATTTTCACGTGCCTAAAAGACACCTAGTTTAGAAAATTTGTTCTTTACAATAAAAAAAGTTTTCCTTGTACCACAATGTCCTGAAATTCTGAACAATGGCAACAAAAAAAGCTTTTCTTTTTCAATTTTCTTGTTTTAGAAATATATGTTACTACACTAAAAGTTTATGTACATCTCAAAATAAATATAATTAGATATATCTTTGCATTTTGACTAAATCATTATCTAGTTTCAAGCTTCATTTCATAGAACAATGATGCATGGGATACCACATTTTGCAGCCCTTTCAGTCATAGATTGAAATAAAAGAAATGTTGCCAAACTCAAAAATAAAGTTAGCATAGAAGGGACTCTGACTTTGTGACGCGGGGATGCCTCCCAAGAGAGAAGATTAACTTGATGAACACTTTTTTCTCCTGTTCATTTGAACTTTTCTTTTGTGGTCTAAGATGGGCCTCTCAATCACCATGCAATTCATTCATGAGTTTCATTCCGTATTTTTCTATCTTTCAAAAGTCATATGAAATGGATAAATTGATCAAGCAGATTGATTTTGACATTTTCTAAATCCAGTGAAAGATGATGGATAGTGCCTGGAGAATTTCTGAAGAGCACTTTCACTTTCATAAAAATAATGTTCTTCGAAATATTAATTCCAACTTGAATATTCCAACATTAAGATAGATTTTGAGGTTATGGCTCATTATTTCTTTCACACTATAAAGTCAAACAAAAGTACTTCTCTAGCAGTAATGACATTTTAAAATTAATGGCTGTACTGTATCTTCAAAAGAAAAAATACACATTTAAACAAAAAATATAAAATAAAAATGTGATTTTCACTGAAATAGGGAGAAAAATGATGACTGTGTTGCTAAATGTGCAAAGTTTAGATGAGATCCCGTGATGTGCTAGCTAATTTTTAACAATTTGTTCTACACGCATACATAGAAAATCTCTTAATTTGTAGTATTTGTTAATTTTCATTGTGTAAGTACTCACAGCAATACTAATTTTAATATAGCAATATGTCAGTAAATGAAGCACAGAGATGGGAAGAGACAGGAACACTCAGCTTTCACAAGCTGGTAAAATCTAACTCCAGCACACTATTGGTTATATCTCTAAATAATTTTTTACGAATATAAATTCTTTGCAAACCAATAATAAAAGTATATTCTTAGGTAGTATGGTTTATCTTGCATTACATATAGTTCTTGTGGAAAAAAAGCCATTTTTTAAAACCTAATTGACCTTCTTAATTTTTATTTTTATTCTGAATATTTTATTCAATATTGAAATATTTTAATTATATTTAACATGTAAAGATACAAACCATAATTTATAAATATCTACTTTTATACATAAATAATTAGTATTTATAAGCAAATATTTGTATCAGCCCATTCTCACTAAGGACATCTGAAATCCTAGCTGCAAGATATCCCACGACTTCCCCCTGTCCCTCCATAGACATTAAATAAACAGGGAGATTTTCCCAGAGAGCAGACAGAGACAGAGCTCCAGCTTGAGTGGCGCCCAGGGAGGTTGTACATGGGGCAGCTGCAGTGGAAGGCGATCATAGGTGCTCATATCCCAAGGCTCTCCATCTAACCCCATCTGACTTCTAGGCCAAGAGAGAGCAGGGCTGTCTTACCCACAGGACTGAAGCAAATCTTTTCTGCAGGGCCTTTCTGCCCAATACCTTCCCCTGAAAGGTCCTATCTGGTTGTTCCTGCAAGAGCAGGTGCACAGCGCAGCCTCTGCTTCCCACTCTGCTCGCTTTGATGGCAGCCCTGCCTGAGTGCTTTCCTGATGGTCTGGAAACATTTTGAACCCTCCAGCACAGCCAGTGCCTGACCCCAAGGGCTGGAAGACAGAGCTCTGGGCCCAATCCCAAAGCCCCAGGGCTGCAGTGCATAGTTTGGGAATGCAAAATATCTGTAGCCAGCATTCAAGTTGGGGAGGAGCCTTCACTCTCAGAACACTGTGACGGGTGAGAACCCTTGAGTTCCTGGACTGGCATGGGAGTAGGTTATGCCTTGCTCTGTAGAGCTGGTTTAGGAAGGGTACAGCCAGCCTGCCAGCCACAGCCTCTGCCTGAGAAAGCCCTGAAGCCCGGAACACCTTGGAAAGGAAATGCAGGCACAGTGCCAATGATGGCAGTAGGCTCCCTAAAACCTGAAAGCAAACTTGGCAAGGAGGTTACCTCTCTTCCCCCCCATCCTGCCCAGAATGGAGCGCTGCTGTGAATTCACTGAAATACAAAATATTTGGCTGAGTAAAAGCCTATCTGCCAACCATTACACTTAAGTGCCTTCTACATTACTATTAAACAGTGAAAATTACAACACCAAAAATATTCTGCCAGTAAACAGAAACTCAGGGTAAGAATCTAGCCACAAATACAGAGCTGTGGCCTTCTGAGAGCACACAGAAATGAAGCTAATTGACCATACTCAACTTACACCACAGCTAAAACCTTAAAGTAAGTGCAGAATATAAATACAAAAAAATAATTGCATCCAAATGACAGAAAAACCAAAAGTATAAAGGAACACCAGAAAGAATCAGTGTAAAAACTCTGGCAATCCAAAAACTCAGTGTCTTTTTACCTCTGAATAAGCATACTGACCCCCCTGCAATGATTCTTGAAATAATAGACATAGAATTCAGTCAGAATGGATGGCAAGGAAGCTCATGAGATTCTGGAGAAAATTGTAACCCAACCCAAGAGATCCAGGAATCCAATAAAATAATCCAAGTGTTAAATGGCAAAATAGTCCATATTGCTACCAATAAATGATTAAATAAGTAAATAAGAAATAATGAACAAAAAGTGCTAAACTTTATGTGTAGGTATCACTTTTCTAGTACATGAAGCTTAATCTCTGTCTCCCTTATGGTTGGATTGAATTTAATAATTTGTTACAAAGGATAGAATATGAAATGGAAAATTCTGTAACTTTATAATAGAGGAAACTGACATAAACTATCTTAAGCATGCAATGAAGGGTGACAGCCTCAGCGATGTCATATGGATATAATTTATTCCAAAATATAATATAATAGTAATAGCACTTCACCTATGTGGTATTCTTTCCAAAACCCCATAATACCATGTGTATTTAAGAAAACTATTTAAAAATCTCTAAGAAAACTATTTAAAAATCTCAAATTAAGGAACATTCTATATAATATCGGGCCAGTACTCTTCAAATTGTTAAGGCGATGAGAAACAAAGGAAATTTAAGAAATAGACATGGAAGAGGAAAATAAGGTGTCATGACAACTCCGTGAAACCTGGAATTTTGAATTGGATGCCCAGAAAGATAACGGACTTTAGTGGGAGTACAAATAGTGCCTGGAAATTGGCTAATAACAATGTACAGATGGTGATGTCATAATTTGACAAATGTATCAGATAATGCGAGATGATAATATCTGGAAAAACTAAAACCAGATAAGGAGTACATGAGAATACTTTATGTTATCTTTGAAAACTTTCCATACATCTAAAATTATTCTGAAATAAAATGTTTTTTATTTAAAGGTGATATTTGAGTAAAATAAGGGAGTGGCCTTGGGATTATTGAAGTGGGGGTGTGAGTGGGTGGAAGTATTTCAGCTAAAGAGAACAAACAAAGGCTGCAAGAGAAGAGCTGCTGTTTCTCAACAGGCATAAATCTTGATGTGTTTGCCTGTGTATGCACACACTTGCACATTATGTTTGTAGACATTTCTGTGTATGTTTGCAAGATTGTGGATGTGTGTTTTCTTTTCACAGCGTTATGTCAGATGCTATTTTTATTTGCCCTTCTCTTAACTACAAATACATGTATGACTTCATATCTTGAGAGAAGGCTTGTTCTTTAGTGGAATCAAGGACAATGAAAAACAGAATATGGTATGAGTATTTCCATACTTATGGAAACTTTATGTCATTGTTTCTATCACACATAAAATAAAAACATTTTACTGCACTTTCTAAGATGTCCCAGATCTGTCTTTAATTCATTAACATATTTTAAAGAATTATTTTTTTATGATTCCAGTTCCAAACTTAATATGAATCTTTACTTTCAAGTTGTTATAATTTGCTTTATTTTCCATGTATAATTATTCACATATTGATCATTTTCTAACTATGAAAAAAATCTTAATCCCTTGCATTAAAAATTGACAATTGTGATGATGAGCATCATCACTGGTCATCAGAGAAATGCAAATCAAAACAACATTGAGATACCATCTCACGCCAGTTAAAATGGTGATCATTAAAAAATCTGGAGAATACAGATGCTGGAGAGGGTGTGGAGAAATAGGAACATTTTTACACTGTTGGTGGGAGTGTAAATTATTTCAACCATTGTGGAAGACAGTGTGGCGATTCCTCAAGGACATAGAAATAGAAATTCCATTTGACCCAGCAATCCCATTACTGGGTATATATCCAAAGGATTACAAATCGTTCTACTATAAGAACACGTGCACACGAATATTCATTGCAGCACTGTTTACAATAGCAAGGACGTGGAACCAACCCAAATGCCCATCGACGATAGACTGGATAGGGAAAATGTGGCACATATACACCATGGAATATTATGCAGCCATCAAAAACGATGAGTTTGGGTCCTTTGTGGGGACAT
>NW_016107471.1:4597259-4611546 GCF_001604975.1 Cebus imitator | reverse complement strand
GGGGGGGGATAGCAAGGGGAGAAATGCCAGATGTAGGTGATGGGGAGGAAGGCTGCCACATGTGTACCTATGCAACAACTTTGCATGTTCTTCACATGTACCCCAAAACCTAAAATGCAATAAAATAAATAAATGGGGAAAAAATTAAAAAAAATAAAAATTTTTAAAAATAAAAAAAAAATTGACAATTGTGATATATTTCAGTGATTTTAGTAATTTCTTAGGCACCTAATGTCTCCTGGTCATCTCAAACTCCAGTTCAATCTTTCTGCTGTGTTTTCTACTAGGTTCTTCAACAGTTACATTAATAATTACATGTATTAATTAATCACATTAATCTTGGACACAAAACCTTCTCAAAACCTAATTTTACCAATTCAAACATAAATTCAATATAGCTCCATATAGAATATTTTTAATGTTTTGGGTCTCCAATAAGATTCTAGTAATGTGACTTCAGAAGGGTCACATTTCTGTAAAGACACTAGGTAGAAAGCATTTCTGTTGTCAGCTCCAGTAGGAAAGTTTCTCTGTGGTACACAACACAGCAACCAATCCCCCACAATTTTGCTTGTTCCTTTCTCACTTTTTACAGGCATTGTTTTTTAACCTCCATATTTCCTCTCTTCTTCATAGGTTGTACTAGGTTTACATTTTATTTCTCTCTAGCTCCCACTTCTGGGACCATGTATGCATATTGAACACACGTCTAGTTGCTCAGCAGAAAAAGGGGCCATTTCTTTACTATGATCCATCCTTCTTAGGGATGTGTGTGTGTATGCATGTGTACACACATCTGTGTGATTCACTGGAATATAATCAATTTAATATTTCAACTATCTGCTCAGCCTCTAGTGTTTATAGACATTAGATTTTTGGTTTGTTGTTTGCTTTTTATTAAGTTTTATGCAACAAATACAGTCCTAGGCACTTGAATTCTATTAAATTATTGTATTATATTAATTGTCTCAATAATACAGCATGTTAGGTTGTCTGAAAAACACCATATAAATGAGGAAATTAAGGGGTGGGTATTTAGCTCATTTTTCTAATAAGGGGCAAAGCCTCAGCTTTTATACTGAAACCATATACCGTGTTTCTCTTAAAATGTGATAGTTACAGTGAATCATATACATCTACTATGATCGCTGTGGGACACACTGGGTTCTACTCAACACTTTGATTACATTTGCGTGAAATTTAAGTTGTTTTATAACAATTTAGTTTGCATATCAAAGTGATGACCTTCATTGAACTTATAATAAAGTTTTTATTTTTTTTCCCCAAAGAATTAACATTGGCCACTTTTCTACAAGGTCATTGACTGCTAAGTTTAGTACACTTACCCATTTTTAATCAACACTTCTTCCTCTGGAAATAATATCAATATTTAGAAGATCTTCTCCTTTTTCATCATACTATAGAGTCGCTATTCAAACAACATGTCAATTGTGCACATGCTGAGAGAATTGAAAATATATTACAACATCTTTAGTAATGTCTCATTATTTTTGTCATTAAAAATGCAAGAGGAATAGACTTTGTAACTAAGATACAAAAATTTGCCCAACATATTTCTTAACGAAATGTAAATATTTCTATAAAAATGATTTAAATTTTGTTGCTTTTCATTTTTATGACAGGAAAGTAGGTGTGTAAAACTTGTAAAGTTTTATAAGATTTGGAAAAAAAATTATAAATATATTTTTTTAAATAAAGCTTTGTTATTTTTTTTTTTTTGCCCTGGATGCAAATGAGATACTTTTCTCTTCCTGATCTGTGCATATATTTTGTATTCTTATAAAGAATTTATGGTGTTACATTATTGCATTTCTTTGAAAGTTTATAGAGTAATATTTCATTTGCCATTCTATATGATACATTTTTCTCTTGGGAAAGATACATATACATAGATATAAATAAATGCATATATTAGATATGTTAAATTTATAGGTTTACACATGTATTTAAATGTAAGCATTGGAATTAAGATTGGAAAAGATAAACTAAATTTGATACTAGGTACATTTATTAAAACCATTATTTCTCTTTTGGGGTCTAATTTTAAGAAAGTATAATACATAAATCCTAGAGCATAACCTAATGACAACAGTTTATCAAATTTTACCATTATTACAAAAAGCTACTTTAAGGAGCAAATTAGTCCTAATGTATTCATATGAAATCATATAATTGGTAGGGGCCCTGTTATATCTTTACAGAAACAGCTGCTGTTGATCTGAGGGACATGGTTCAACAACAAAACATAGTAAAAGAAGACTTAGTTGAATATATTAATACTCTAAGAGTTTTCAATAATTCTTGAGGATTCTAATTGGAAGCCAACCAATTTGCTCCCTCTTTTTCCATCAGCATTTTATCAACCTTTTAGGCAAGCAAGAAATTTGTCTAGAAGGGTTATCCATGTTATTTACCTTGATCTGAAAAAACAAAATAAAATCTTAAAAGTAAAATTTAAATATTTTTTAAATGTATAAAAGAATTTAGTGACACAGTTCATGTTGGACATGGAGGGTATCAATATAGATATTAAATGTAATTAAATGTTAACTATTATCAAAATTATCAGTAGATAAAATATAATTTGTTAGTGAAAAATGGAATTAATTTATGCAGTTTAGTTTGTTTTAGATTGTGGGAATCTCAAACACAAACGGCTGCTAGGCAGATGACATACAAGATTGAAAAGGACTAAATGGAGATTTAGGCAGACTGGAGACCCAAAACTCATCTAAAGGGAATAGTTACTACCAAGGTCTAATTAATTGTAACTGTGAGAGAATTTAGGGTAAGCGCTGCCAAATACTTCAGTTTTTCAAGCTAAGTCAATACTTTCTGTGAGAGTTCAGGTTTCACTGAGCCTGTGAATTGCCAGTTTTCAACTTCTGATTTAGGAAGCACATTTTATCTTACACTCTATTCCTCTTATTACGCCTGCACTCCTACCATAAGCCATGTAACATTAAAGAAAATTACTTTTATCCACTATTTTCTATGTACAAACATGCTCAAAGTATTTTATCTTATGTATTCAATAATTAATTAGCTTACATTCTATTTACAGAGACATAATTGTCCTAAAGAAAGATGCAACAAAGCAAGAATTAAAATAAGATTAGTCAAACTCAAAAACATACTGCTGAGCTGTTACACCATGCAGCCCATTCACAAATGTGCCAAGCAAAGTAGAGTAATGCTTACCATCAGTAAAACTAGATATTCTCAATGACTTGTTGTCTATTACAAGACTCTAAAACCCGTGCTTATTCTTTCTCTTCCTTATCATGGAAATCCATTAGCATTAATTTTTTTTGCTGAAAGTGTGGAATCTGATTCAGATGTTTACAACTGAATGTTAATTGCTGGTTTGATTTTTGAAGTTTTTGTCATGCATACTAATATTATTTGGTTCTTATGGTATGAAAGAAGCTATGCTAGAATAATTAAAATTAAAGGAAGGTTATTTTTAAATATCAACTTTTATACTTATAATAGGCTTTAGTTTTCTGAGCAATTTAAGGTTTATAGCAAACTTGTTTGAAAAGTATAGAGCCTATGCTTTAGTTTTCTGAGCAGTCTGCAAATTGTCTGAAAAGTACAGAGCCTGGTTGATTGCCCACACAGGGACAATCTCCATCCAGTATCAATATCCTGTGCCAGAGTGATGTATTTGTTATGACTGATATTTTTTATGGACATATTTATTTTCCAAAGTCCCTAATTTACATTAGAGTTCAGTCTTAATTTTGTATAGTCAGTGAATTTGAACAAATGCATAGTAGCCTGTACCCATTATTATACTGTCATATGAAATAGTCTTGCTGGCCTAAAAATTATGTGTACTCCATTCTTCATTCCTCTTTCTCTCATCCAAAGTTCCTAAAACCACTGATATTTTTATTCTCTCCTACCTTAGCCTTTTCTGGAATGCCAGATTGTTGGACTCATACAGTGTATAGCCTTTTCAGCTTGGCTTCTTTCACTTAATAGTATACATATTTTATTAGTTAAAATAGGATTACCATATGCAGTTTAGTTTGTTTTAGATTGGGGAGTTGTTTTATTATGTTTTACTTATTTCTTTTAAGTTTTACTTTTATTATTATACTATAAGTTCTGGGGTACCTGTGCAGATCATGCAGGTTTGTTACATAGGTATACACATGTCATGGTAGTTTGCTGCATCCATCCCCCCTTCATCTACATTAGGTATTTCTCCTAATGCTATCCCTCCACTAGTCCCCCACTCCCCGACAGGTCCCACTGCATGATGTTCCCCTCCCTGTGTCCATGTGTTCTCATTGTTCAACACCCACTTATAAGTGAGAACATGTGGTGTTTGTTTTTCTGTTCTTGTGTCAGTCAGCTGAGAATGATGGTTTCCAGCTTCATCCATGTCCCTGCAAAGGACATGAACTCATCCTTTTTTATGGCTGCATAGTATTCCATGGTGTATATGTGCCACATTTTCTTTATCCAGTCTATCATTGATGGGCATTTGGGTTGGTTCCCATTCTTTGCTATTGTGAACAATGTCACAATAAACATACATGTGCATGCATCTTTATAGTAGAATAATTTATAATCCTTTGGGTGTAGTCCAAGTAATGGAATTGCTGGGTCAAATGGTGTTTCTAATTCTAGATGCTAGAGAAGTCGCCACACTGTCTTTCACAATGGTTGAACCTATTTACACTCTCACCAACAGTGTAAAAGTGTTCCTATTTCTCCACATCCTCTCCAGCATCTGTTGTCTCTTGATTTTTTAATGATTGCCATTCTAATGGTGTGAGATGATATCTCAGTGTGGTTTGATTTGCATTTCTCTGAAGACCAGTGATGAGGAGACTGGGGAGTCTTGAACACAAATAGCTACAGAGGTTGGCAGATGGTACACAAGAGTGAAAACGGTTAGACAGAGATTGAGGCAGGCTGGAGAAGTAGGCCTCCCTGACTTTTGTTGTCTGATTAGGTTTCCTCTCTTTTGATCATTCATTTGTTCTGTGAATGAAATAAAATTTCATTTTCTAGATATACCGCAGTCTATTATCCATTAAACTACTGAAGGACATCTTGGTTGCTTACAGGCTTTGGCAAATATTTAAAAAGCTGCTCTAAACATATATGTGCACACAATTTTATGTGGACGTGAGTTTTCAAGTCATTAAATAATGCAATTGTTGGATTGTATGCTAAAGGAATATTTAGTTTTTAAGAAACTATTAAGTTGTCTTCCAAAGTAGTAATACTTTTCTATTTCCCATCAGCAATGAATGATAGTTTCTGTTGCTTAATATCCTTGTCAGCACTTTTTGTTTTCAATATTTGGATTTTAGAAATTATAATGAATGTACTGTAGTATAGGTTGAGTATCTCTTACCTGAAATGCTTGAAAGCAGAAATGTTTTAGGTTTGGGATTTTTTGACTTAAAGTGTCCATCTGCTATCTAAGTGTGTTATTTTGTAATTTCCTAATGAAACGTGACCTGAAACATGTTTTCATGTTTGTTTGCCATCTGTATATCTGCCATCTGTATATCTTCTTGGAGTATCCAGATCATTTCCTCATTTAGTAACTGAGTTACATACTTTTTCTTTTAAAAAATTATATATTTAATGTATACAATGTGCAATTTTGATGTACATCTAAATAGTGAAATAATTACTAAGTTAAACAAATTAACCACCCATTACCTTCCATAGTTTCCTCTTGCGTTTTTGTGGTATGATAAGAGCACTTTAAATCTACTTCCTTAGCAAATTTTCAGTATAGGAATAATGCTGTACATAGATCTCTAGATTTTTTTCATCCTATGTAACTGCAAGTTTCTATCTTTTCACCTGTTCTCTGATTTCCTCCCTTTTCTGACCTTTGTAATCATCATTCTACTCTCTGATTCTATGCATTTTTATATAGATATTTTACATGTATTTATATATATTTTTTACTGTTCCTGTGTAATGTATTACATATGCCTGTACATAGATATATTCTTTATACAGTAGTCTCCTGTTACTCATAGGAGATATGTTCCAAGACACCCAGAAAATGTATTAAAACTTGGATAGACCCAACCAACCCTATCACTATGTTTTTCTATATACAGTAACTGGCAGATAGCATCTTTAGTGCGAATATTCTGGTGAAAGGAATGATTCATGTCCTGGGTGGGACAAAAATAAGACAGTGTAATGTTTCATCATGCTACTCAGAAAGATGCAAATTATAAAACCTAGGAGATATTTATTTACAGAATTTTTTATTTAATGTTTTTAGACCACAGTTGACTGAAGGTAACTGAAACTGGAGAACAAAACTGTGAATTAAAAGGGACTGATGCATAGAGAGATTATGTAAAGAAATTATGGTGTATGCATCTCTCTCTCTCTTTCTCTCTCTGTCTTTCTTTATATATATTCTATATACAAAGAGAAAAATGTATCTCTTTTATTTAGAGAGAATATGTCTATATTTCTCACAGTTTATTTGTTCATCCATCTTAGAACACTTAGATTGTTTGCATATCTTGGCTATTGTGAATACTGCTTTAATTAACATGGGATTTTAAATAGCTCTATGAGGTGCTGATTTCATTTCTTTTAAGTATATACTCAGCAGAGGTATTACTAGATATTTGGGAATTCTATCTTTAATTTCTGAAGAACCACATTGCTGTATTACATAATGGCTATACCAATGTACATCCCCACCAACAATGTACAAGGATTCTTTTTTCTATACATTCTTTCCACCACTTATCTTTTTTTGGAGGGGGGATAATAACCATTCTAACTGATGTGATGTAATGACACATTGTGGTTTTTATTTTCATTTCCTTGATGATTAGGGATGTTGAGAAAATTTTTAATGTAGCTGTTAACTATTTTTATGTTATCTTCAGAAAAAAAGTCTATTTAAGTCCTTTGCCCGTTTTAAGATTGTGTTGTTTTTGTTTATTATGTAAGTTGTATAAGTTACTTATTTTTTATTAACCCCTTATCAGATATATGGTTCAAAAATATATTCTTTCATACCATAGAGTTTTTCTTTTCTTTTTTTCAATTTGTCGATTGCTTTCTTTTCTGTGCAAAATTTTAACAGTTTGAGATAGTCCCACATTAGTTTAGTTTTGCTTTTGCTGTCTGAGCTTTTGGTATGATAAGCAATAAAATCTTGTGAAGGTCAAAATAGAGAAAATTTTTAACCTGTGTTTATTTCTAGGAGTTTTATAGTAACTATTGCAAAAATACAAGTAGAAAGAATACTCTCAAACTCATTTTATTAAGCCAGCATCACCCTGATACCAAAGCCAGACAATGATGTGATAAGAAAAGAAAACTCTAAGCTAATACCTCTGATAAACATTGATGCTAAACCTTCAACAAAATACTAGCAAACTAAATTAAACAAAACATTAAAAACGTACATACCCTGACTAAGTGAGACTGATTCCTGAGATGAAATATTGGTTTAACCTATGCAAATCAACACGACATATCACATTAATAGAATAAATGATAAAAATTACACAATTATCTCAAAAGATACAAAAAACAATTGACCATCTTCAACATTCTTACAAGATAAAGATTACATACTGATACTACTGAAAATAATAATCAGACAAGAAAAGGAAATAAAAGATATCCAAATCAGAAAGAAAGAAGTAAAATAATTTCTGTTTGCAGATGATACCATCCTAAATTGGAAAAACCCTAAAGAGTACCCCCACACAAACAAACAGAATTAGTGGGTGAATTCAGTAAAATAGCACACTGATAATCATCTATCAGGAAAAAAGCAAGAAAATAATTCCACTTATGTTAGTATTCAAAAGAATAAACTACTTGAGATAAATTTTGCTAAGGAGATAAAGGATATGTCTATTGAAAACTTTAAGACATTAATAAAAGAAATTGAAAAATAAACAAATAAAAATATAATTCTTGTTTGCAGATGTGAAGAATTATTATTCTTTAAATGTCCATAAAATCCAATATGAGATACAGATTTAACACAATCTGTACCAAAAATCCAATGAAATTTTTCACAGAAATAGAAAAAAAAATTCTAAAATTAAATTGGAAATGGAGAAGATTTCCAATAGGCAGAACAACTTTCAGAGAAAATATAAAATTGGAGACATCACACTTCCTGATCTCAAAATGTATTACAAAACTCTAGTAATTAAAACAGTATGGCACCAGCATAAAACCCAACACATATGTGATAGAATAAAATAGACCAGAAATCAACCCAAGGATATATGGTCAAACAAGAAGACCAGCAAAAAGACATAATGAGGAAAGAATAGTCTCTTAAATAAATAGTTTTGGGAAAACTGGATATAAACATGCAAAAGAAGAAAACTGGATCCTTATACCATATATGAAAATCAACTCAAAACAAAATGAATACCTAGACATAAGTGTCCTTTTTTTTCTTTTTTATTGTTGAGTTTTATGAGTTCCTTATACATAGCCAGGTAATGTATTTTGCAATTTTTTTTTTTTTTCTGTTTGTGACTTTTTTATTTTTNTGTGCAGTATAACTTATCAATTCTTTCTTTCACAGGTTGGGCCTTTGATGTTGCATTTAAACAGTTGTTACCAAACCCATGTTCATTTAGATTTTCTCCTATCCTGTCTTCTAGAAGTTTTATAGTTTTGAATTTTATGTTTAGATCTATGAATCATTTTAAGTTAATTTATGTGAAAGGCATAAGTTCTGTGTCTAGAATATTTTTTTTCTTTCTTTTTGCAGGTGTATGTCCAGTAGTGCCAGAACAATTTGTTAGAAAAGACAATCTTTGCTCCATTGTATTATTGCCTTGGTTCCTTTTTCAAAGATCAGTTGACTATATTTGTGTGGGTCTATTTATAGGCTCTATATTGTGTTCCATTTATCTGTTTGTTTATTTCTTCACCAATACCACACTGTTTTGATTACTATAGTTTTGTATTCAATCTTTGTTTGTTGTTTTTTGTATGTTTGTTTGTCTTTCAAATGAGTCTTGCTCTGTCACCCAGGCTAGAGCACAGTGGTGCGGTCAATCTTGGCTCACTGTAAACTCCACCTCCTGGGTTTAAGCAATTCTCCTCCTCAGCCTTCTGAGTAGCTGGGATTATGGGCACTCACCACCATGCCAAGCTAATTTTTCCATTTTTAGTAGAGAAAAAGTTTCACAATGTTTTCCAGGCTGGTCTCGAACCCTGATCTCAGGTGATTCCCCCACCTTGGCTTTCCAAAGGACTAGGACTACAGGCATGAGCCACTAGGTCTGGCCAGTTTTGCATTAAATGTTGAAGTTTATTAGTGTCAGTCCTTTGATTTGGTTCTGCTCTTTCAATATTGTGTTTGCTAGCCTTTTTTTTTTTTTTTTTTTTTTTTTTTTTTTTTTTTTTTTTTTTTTAGAATCAGTTTGCCTGTAACCACAAAATAATTTTGGGGATTGTATTGCAAAAACTTGTATGTTGACAATGTTGAGTCTTCCTATCTATAAACATGGAATATTTCTCCACTAATTTAATTATTTGATTTGTTTCATCAGAGTTTTGTACTTTTATTTATATAAATCTTAAACCTATTTTACTAGGTTTATACCTAAGTATTTAATATTTGAGGCTGCTATTATAAATGGTATTGTGTTTTTATTTTTATTTTAAATTTCAGTTCATCATTGCTGATATAAGGAAAATGAATTGGCTTTTTATATTAATCTGTATCCTGCAACTTCATTACAATTGCTTATTAGTTGTTACAGGAGGAGGGCTGCATAGAGTTGTTTTCATTTCTGTCAAACAAAGTATCATCTGTAGTATTCCTTGGTTGCTAATACTTATTTCTCTTCCAGAATTGCAAGTGTCCTAGATACTTTATGATCTCTTGATATGTGCCATTTCTGAGACAATGAAAATGAACCATATGGATAGTCCTGTTAGAAATGAATAGATCTTCTAATTGAAACTAATTACATCTGCTCAAGCACCAGTTAGTACCTCCCCTACACACAATATCGTCAAACATTCATAGCACCTAGGTGAGTGTGTTTCCAAGCAACCGTAGTCTATTGCCTTCCAAATTTTGTCTTCAAATTACAATTTTTTTTTAAGCTGCTGTTTGTGATTTTCAAGCCTTCTTTTGGCCAAGGTTTGTGTGATATTCTGGCAAGCACTAACACCTGTGAGAATGAAGTGTCAATGGCAGCCAACTTAATACACATTAATTTTGTTGATTCTGATGTTTAAGAGTGCCTTCTACATCATGACAGGAGAACAGACCTTGATAAACATCATTTATTTCCTATCACATATTCAGTATAAACTCTGTGTTACTTCCATGTTAATATTCTGTTTATATTCCTATTTTAGCTTCACTCAGTGATTTAACTTCAACTTTTATACTTGATCTGTTGACCAATGATGGGAAAAAAAATCAAACCACCATGCAAATTGTTTACAGAACGAATTCATAGCCCTCAACAGACTATATGCCTCCAATGATTGCAAGAAATCCTTCTGAAGTTCCATATTGTCACAGGTTGTGTTCCTTAGCAAGTAAATTCTGAGATGGAAATTTGTATGCAGGAATGTTACTACAGAATGCTTTTAGAAACTAGAACTCTGAAGCAGGATTGAACAAAGAAAGAAATTGAACCATGATGCTTTGAAACAAAGGCCCCAGTCTATTTTATGGAGAGCTCTGGAACTGAAATGATCCTTTAGAACTGAGGGTTAAAAATAGGGTGTGAAATATTCATACTTTCACTGACATGCCATTTTTTTTTTTGATCTTCTACTTCTAATAAAAAGCTTCTGTCTTCTTTTATTTTCTTAAAACCTAGCTTTACAATGATAAAGATGGGGCACTGTAGTCAGATACAAATTCTAACTACCTTCAACTATTTGTATGACATACAGAGTTAGTTTATATCTCTTGGATCAATTTTGTGATATTGAAAATTAAATAGTAATTTAATTTCTAGATTATGGAATCCAAAATTGTCTGAGTGTGCCTAAACAATCATGGACAAAGTAAAATAAGGACATTGACTCTCCACAATGTAAAATTTGAGAGAAGAAAAGTAAGTAGATATATAAATAAAACAAGACCTAAGGTAGGTGCTGGATTCATGGCACTTAGTTGTTAAATTCCTTCTGTCTGAAACTTTCCCAATAAAATGTACATAAAAATGGTTCTAAAAGTCTATTTTCAACATTTTTTTTACAAAACTCTTGGGCAAAGGGATGACATAAAACTAAAAAATGCAGAATCAACTTCTTAGCCTGTTCTACGAATGACTACTGTATTCTTTGCCATGTGAGGTCATACTTACATACATGCACACCCCATATCAGGAATTTCAAATCTTCCTAAAGCTCAAAGTTTAAGTTTGTTTGTTTTTTCTCATCTTTAAAACATATGGTGCCATTTTGTCACCTCCTGAAAAATAGCACTACAGCTTTCTCCTCACAGGTGAGAGATTTTATCTAAGTCATTAAGCTTTTATTGACTTCCATGTCTATTCTAGTAATTTATCATATGTTAAACCTGAGCTTTATTCTTGTAAGTGTGATGATATGTTTAAAAACAAATTGAAAGAAAAGTCACAAGTTAATTTTTGCATTTTAAAGACATCCCTACAATCTTTTGCTCTAGGGTCTACTACATAAAATACTTCTTTTCATTATTAATATTATTACCATGTTCTTCGACTACATTATTTTTGGAGGATAAGGATTATAACAAAGCTTTTTATTTATTTATTGTTGGCAATTAACATAGCATCTGGCACAGAACAGATGCAAAATAAATTCGGACTGAAACACATTTAATTGTGCTTTTTTTTCCTGCTTCTACTTTATTTTTCTACTCCCACCTTTTTCTTTCACCATTTCTTTTACAGGAGAAACAGAACATGCTATTTTGTCATCTACTAAAAAATAATATCACGTCATAGCTTTGTAAACAATGGATTGAGAACTCTTTCCAGGGCATTGAGTGTTTATTGACGTTTAGGTCTAAATTAGTAAGTTATGATGGCCTTAAACCATTATATTTCTCCTGTGCTCACCCCTATTATTTATCTATCTTTGGTTTTTATTTTTCTTTTCAAGGGGTTCTTTTATCATCACCTGACAGCAAAGTTCAACGTATAGCACAGAGCAATTCCTTTAATACTAACAGGGAGTCTAATGACGATTATAAAAGAAAAGACTTAACACCTTTTAAAACATATATGAGTTAGTGAAGTAAGAAACAAAAATTAGCATGAGTTCAATGAGATATTCTTGCACACAAATATCATCCAATGTATTAAAAAGTAAAATTGATTTTCTTCTGTCCATGAATGGGATGATCATACAATCTAGTCTGTCTTGTGACTTTTCCAGACCATATGTTAATTTCTCAAAATGTTTTATAGATTGTTGTAGAATTATTTGATTGATTTAACTTCCAAATCTTTTTCTTTCATCTCACTGTATAATTTATTATTTTATTTAGTTACTCAGGGAAACAGTAGTATGTCAGAAGAATACAAAATGGTTTATGAAATGAATAGGACATTAGGAATAAATGGTGTTTGTAGCTTAACAACACTGTGTCCCCCTTTTTTTTTTGGCTAATACTTTGGCAAATACAAGCAGGCTATGTGCATTCTTACCCATGAGAAGTTATTAAATCAATTAATATGTGAATAAATTTGAGCAGGAGACTGTATTGATGATTTTTTATATGTATTTTTTTAATTTTTTGGATGAGCCTGAGTGTTTCTTTAAAAACAAAAATCCCACCCACACACATAAAAACACAGAATCCCTACCCATCACATTGTAACAGGTTAGCCATTATCTTTGATTTAAAATCTAGCTTGCTTTCTGCTATACTCCTCTTTCTCTACTTAAACTTGGCATTCTTTTCTAATAATTGGCATAAAAACGTTACTTCCTATAGAACAAGGACTTCAGAGCATCATGGTATCCAGAGGAGAAAGTAACCTTAGGAGGAATGAGGGTAGAGAATTGATTTCTTTAGATTTGAATACTTGTGGGTCAAACATACTAAGAACAGTA
This sequence comes from Cebus imitator, assembly GCF_001604975.1. NCBI lineage: Eukaryota > Metazoa > Chordata > Mammalia > Primates > Cebidae > Cebus > Cebus imitator. The sequence goes on along the minus strand of NW_016107471.1, from coordinate 4,598,451 downwards.
ATCTAACTTCACACTTAGGTTTAAAATAAATAGGATGGTTTCTAGTACATTTGCATTTGAGAATTATTAGTGACTTTTCTTTTGTGAGAAAGTAACACATTTCTTCACTGAAAGGGCCATCTCCTTAGGAAATGAAAATATATTTGAGGCTTTATCATTTAAGCCTTACTTTGACAGAAAACCCATTTTGGCGGTGACTCAAATACCAGCTCCTATGTGCAATGCACACGTCTTTTTTTTTTTTTTTCCACCTAATGTTTGTGAAGCCTGATGCTGGAAGTAGGGCATATAAATATACACAAAAACATGTACTTCATCTGCTCTTAAAGAGCATGGAAACTGAAAATAAGGACAGAATTAACGTAAGACTATAACAAATATTACAAAACAATATACAGCAGTATACAGATATTGATCTAAAGTGTTTTGGGAATTCAGAAGAGGACTAGCTGAATTCTGGCTGAGGGAAAATATCAGATGGTGGCAGAGGGATTTGAGTTGTTATGAGTGGAGAAGATCTTATTGTAAAGTATGGATTTTAGGAGGATTAATATACTGGGGGAAAGGTAGGCTCCAAACACTGACTAGAGAGATGAAATGTGTATGTGAGGGATTTTGTTCAGTTTGATTAAAACTAAAATTCAGTGTGAAGATCTATAGCTATGGTTGTGTAAAGAGAGCTATGGAAAGATTTTTATCAGGTATGATATGAATTCATGGCATAGGCATTGAAATAGAAAATGTTACTAATTATGAAAGTAAATAACTACAGTTAAATAGATTTTTTGATGTATAAAAATTGAGAAAAAGACTATGATAAATATTTACAAAGATTGTAAGATTTTGACTTTATATATGCAATGCTAATTTTTAACTCTCACCTTATATTAATTCAGTTAACTAATTTGCTGCAAATTTGGGTCTACTGGCCAAGGCACTAAAAATCTTTGATGAGTTACTCTACTTTATTTGACTTTATCATTTTATTTGCATTTAAAGTGAAATGTTTTATATTTAATTAAGTCTAGCTTATTAATTCCTGTTTTCATGGATGTGCTTTTGGTGTCATTTTTGAAAAGTCATTGCCAAACCCAAGGTAATATAGATTTTCTCCTTTGTTATTTTCTAAGAGTTTTATAGTTCTTAATTTCAGTTTTGGTTTGTGATCTGTTTCTAGTTGATTTCTGTGATA
>NW_016107471.1:4577564-4597154 GCF_001604975.1 Cebus imitator | reverse complement strand
AAAAAAAAAAAAACTGTATTTATTCCATTGCATTGCTTCTGTTACTTTGCCAAAGATCAGCTGATAATATTTTCATGAGTGGATTTCTGGGCTTGATATTCTGTTTCATTGAGCTATTTTTTATTCTTTCACCAAAACTACACTTTCTGGATTACTCTAGCTTTATATTAAATCTTGAATTAGATAGCGTTCGTCCTCCAACTTTTTCTCCTCCTTCAATATTATATTGGTGTTCTGGTCTTTTAGTCTCTACATAAGCTTTACAATCCATTTGTGCTATCCACAAAATAACTTGCTAAGATTTTGATTGAGATTGGATTGAATATGTAGATCAAGCAGCAAAGAACTTACACTTTGGCAGTATTGAATCTTTCTGACTGTGTACCTGGAATATGTTGCCATTTATTTAGTTTTGTATACATGTTTGCCAGATTCACACGTATTTCATTTTATAAGAGTTTATTTAAGTGGAATTATGTTTTTAACTTCAAATTTCACCTGTTCATTGTTAGAATACAGAAAAAATGATTGACTTCTATGTATTAACTCTTATATCCTGCAATCTTGATTTAACTGATTATTGGTTCCAGATTCTTTACATAAATGATCATGCCATCCACAAACAAAGAGTTTTATTTCTATCTTTCCAATGAGTATACACTATTTCCCCTTTACTTGTACTTTTCATTATTTGGACTTCCAATATGATGTCAAAAAAGAGTGGTTACAGGGGACATCCTTGCCTTATTCCTAAACTTAGCAGGAAATCTAGTTTCTCCTTATTAAATATGATGACAGCTGTAGATTTTTGGTAGATATTTTTATCATGTTGAGTAACTTTCCCTTTCCTATTTTACTGAGAGTTTTTATTATGAATAGCTTTAGAGTTACATCTAATCTTTTTTTATCTTTATTATCATGATCATGTGAATTTTCTTCTTTAGCCTGCTAATGTGATAAATTCTTTCAACTGCTTTTTGAATGATGAGTCATATCTGAATAAATTCTACTTGTTTATAGTGTATAATATTTTGTATACATTGTATTTGATTTGCTGATATTTTGTTAAGTATTTTTGCATGCATATTTGTGAGAAACATTAGTTAAGAGTTTTCCTTTCTTTTAATGTTTTTGCGAAGGTATCATAGAATGAGTTAGGAAGTATTCCCTCTTTTTCTGTCTACTGGAGGACATTGTAGATAAAAATTGATACTATATCTTCCTTAAATGTTTGGTAGAATTTACCAGTGAACCCATCTGTATCTGTTGCATTCTGTTTTGGAAGGCTATTAATTGTCCATTTAATTTCTTAAATATGTATAGGCCTATTTAGAATGTATATTTCTTTTTGTGGCATTTTTTTCTTTCAAGGTATTGCTCAATTTTATCTAGGTTGTTAAATTAGTGGGCATAAGAGTTGTTCATAATATTTATTATCATTATAATACTCATGAGATCTGTAGTGACGTTCACTCTTATTGCTGACATTAGAAATTCATGTCTTCTTTTCTTTCCTTTGCTATTTTGGCTACAGCCTTACCTATTCATGATTATTACGAAGAACCACCTTTCAGTTTCATTGATTTTGTCTATAGTTTTCCTGTTTTTAATTTCTTTGAATTCTGCTCTAATTTTTATTTATTTTTTCTGTTTAATTTGGATTCATTTGATTTTGATGTTTGGCAAATTAATAAAATTCCAGTATAATCAATTGAAAAAATGAGTTGTTCATCTAAGTGTGTGTATGTAGACAAACTAGCAATTTTAAGATGAATTAGTAAATACTATAATTTGTTACCAAACATTATATATACACATACGCAAACATAAAATGAACCAGAGACAAGAAGAAAAGGAAAGAGAAGGCCAGAAGGAAATAAATGAGTGGATTTTTTTTTTTGAGTAGCCTCATCTAAGAATAAGAGATTTTTAAGGCAAAAGCTAGATTATCTGATGTAAGCATGGTATTTTGTTATAATGCTAGCCCTCATTCTTTTTAAAAAATGATCTTCCTTCTTATTAATCTGTCCTCTGTTACATTATTGAGATTCCTCTCAAGCTCTAAAATAATCAACATGAAGATGTCTCAAAATATTTATTAACTATCATTCTACACAATGGTATTAATTAGTATAGTTTATTTAAAATATCTCTCTCAGTTCAATGGGACTAACAATATTGAAATCAATTCTTTCAAAATTGTTGTTGTTATAATCATAATTAGACATGGCAGCTCTCAGTTTAATTATGTTCTTCTTTGGGGACACACTGGCTTACAGTCTTTCTTGATAAGCACTGCATAATTAATAGAAGTGGTTTATTGCTAACACTCTGGGAATTATTCACAAACATTCTAATAAGGTGACTCTTACTAAAGGATAAAATTAAATTTGACAATTACTTTGTTTTACTAATTGTTTTCTTGACTCTCAGAAAAGGAATTTAAATAAGTCTTTCATATCAATTTAACCAGCTTTTTTTGACTAACTACAGTTTGTATAAAAATATTTTGGAGCACATGATAAGACAGAATGATTTTTCAGTCTCAAAGTATTTAAGCATTTTGAGTAGAAGTCAGGCAAACAGAGCTGTGAAGAACTCCCTTAAATGTTAGAAAGCAATTGTCCATTATGCCCTTTTGAAATCTGATATGGGGGGAAAAGCTCAGGGGCATCAGAATAGACAAATGGAAGTTGTGAGTGGATTCACAGAGATTATCCTTCAAAGGTACAGGATGTAATTGTATTTGTTGAATACTGAATAAGAAGAACATGGTACATTTTATTTGGAAAACTAAAATATGACTGTAGTTGTCTGAACAAATTTGCTAATATTTTTTATTAATTTTTATGGAGAAAGTTGCTCTATAATTACCTCTAACTTATAAGTGTCATTGTTAACTGGCATTTAGGACATTTTTCCCTTATGTGGCTAAACGCTTTGCATTTCTAATACTGTAAAATTAATATTAACTACAAGCCTAATTACTATAACAATCATTGGATTAACTTATGAATTGGCATGGGTAAGCATAGCACACTTCACCATCTGACTGAGTCAGAAAGGTATTTTAGTATAGAAGTTTAAGGGCTGTGGCTACAAAAGGCAGCATGAGGCATCTTCTTTATGGAACTGTTCTGTATCTTGAAACTGTAGTGGTGGTTGCATGAATATACACATGTAAAAATATACAAAGAATAAAATGCACACTTATACAAAAAAGAAAAAAAAAGAAGTCTAAGGGCCACCTTAAAGTCTGTAATATCCTTATCCTGGCTTAAATGACATTGACATTCACAATATTTAATAAAAGTATTTCTTTGGTGACCTTTCACATGAAGATGATTGTGGCTTTTTGTAAATAATTAGATAATCTTATTTTGCAAATAATGCAATTATTTACAATATTTAATAAAATGACTTCTCTGGTGACCTTTCACATGAAGATGGTTGTAGCTTTTTGCAAATAATGCTATTAGATTATCTAATTGCATTATTTACAAAAAGCGTGCATTGAGAAAATAGTTCAAATTTCTTTGCTCATAGAGATATACAGGGGATGCCATTGTTTAAAATAAAATAATTTCACATATTGAATACACTTCAATGTACTTGCAGTCATAATATCAGCTGTGCTAACAAATACTTTAATTTATAATAAAATGTTCTACTTAATTCTGCATCCATTCCAAAAATTGCATGGAGACCCAAAAATATTCAGTTTTAAAAAGAATGGATCAAACTTAAAGAGAAATGGACTGTATGGTAATTATTAGTACATTCATGGACAAACTTCAAAAGCAGAATTTAACAAATATTGACTTTAGATAATTTTTTAAAAATAACAATGTTTATACTCTAATTTTTTATGACCCCTGCTTTTTCTTAACTCAAAACATCCAAGGACTAGGAAAACGAAAGTTCCATTAATTACATGTAATTGCAAATACAAATGGTTAACATCCCTGGGAGTCAAACTATCTGATTGTGTCTTGAAGAGAGAGACAACTTTCCCCATCTGAATTATTTGACTAATTTTACAACCACTCATTTCAGGGAAGGAAGATAATGGGACTATTTTCTGTGAGTGACTTCATCACTTCACTCCCATTAAGCTATTTCATAGCTTGGCAACAGTCCAGAAACCTAACAGTAGGAATATTGACAGAACTCTTGGTGTGTGTAGAACTCCCTGGCTGCATTCAAACTTTTGAAATGCAATAAGACAGTATGTCAAGCATGTGGAAGAAAATGTTTTTGGGTTATCCAGCCACTCAGTATTGCTGTACTTCCCTGTGGTTGTGTGAGTGCAGAGTCATTTCAATTATATATCTAAAATATGCTGTCAGTTGTGGGAGTAAAACCTGCAAGCTAAGGTTAAAAGATTATAGTTGGTTTTGAAAGCCCTATTGTAATTACCACAGTTCTCAAAAATTAAAATAATGATAAACATTTATCTTTGAAATAGGTGTTAAAATGACAGTGGCCTGCTTCTGGTGATGTGAAAAAAAATCACCTACATCCTAAAAGAAAAATCTCCAGAAATACAATGTTATACAACCCTTAAAAATTTTTAGGACTCAAATAATACATCAGCTACTTTAAGACTGATGTAGAGGTAATATATGGAAATATACAAAAAGATTAAATTTTACAGGCTGATGAGGGCACAAAAATATTATTCTCATCTTTTAAATAACTGTTACATCCTAGGATAAAAACAACTGTGTATTAACTGTATGTTTTCTAGAATTCTTAGAATTGATTCCGTTTATACAAATGTCCTTTCACACAGTGTTAAACATAATGTGGAAGTTGTGAAGAATAAACTTTAAATTATTTACTTGGACTCAAAATTTAAGAATATATTCCAATTTTTTAATATCTTATCTATAGAATATGGGACAAATCACTGAATTTCTTTGAATATAATTTTTTATCTACCAAATATCAGAAATAATGAATACAGATATATCTAAATATTAATATCTGCTATTTGGTACAAATACATCAGTCAGACAACTAAAACAGAATTGGCAAAATACTTGATCCAACTGTATGAATTTGAGAAACTCATCTGATACTCAAGAACGTGGATGTTTCAAAGTAAAGCCATGAAAACAAATTTACCATTGAAACACTTAATTTAAAAGGTTCCTATATTAATATCTGATAGGCTTTAGTGTAAAGAAAGTTACTAGAGGAAAAGAGAGACATTTCATAGTGATAAAAAAATACTATTAGTAAGACAAAATATTTTCTTCTTCTTATCTTCTTAAAGTTCAAGGTTAAGAATTCTAAACTGAATAGGTTATTTTTTTCTTTTTCCTTTCTTTCTTTTTTTTTTTCCCCCCCACAACTTTGCAATACCTTACTATGTCTTTCAGTTTGCATTATTTGTTACAAGAATTCTGGTGTCACTGTTATCATTGCTGAATTCACGTTATGTGTCTTTTAGCACTAGCAGCTTTCAAATTTTTCCTATTTATATTTTATTTAGATGTTATTTTTCTTCCTATTTAATTTTTATGCTTTATTTTCTCATTTCTACTTGTTCTACAATTTAATATATATAAGATTTTATGTCATATAGATGTCTAACTTTATACATTCTTAGTCTAGAATTATTCAGTCCCAGGATTTCAAGTTGATTGATTTTTATAGGCTTCAGTTCTCTTCAGATATTCCTCATTTGCTTGTTTATCATTTCCATCTTTTTCTTTGGGTTATAATTTTCCAGTTCCAATACCTGGGTCATCAGTGTTTTGGAATGTATTTGTTTTGACTACAGGTTTTAGGTTTTTTTTGTTTGTTTGTTTGTTTGTTTTTTTGCTTTTTAATATCTCTTTTAATTTTGTAATGTATGACAGAAATGATAAATAGAATAACAGTGAAAATTAATATGTACTATTGTTTTGCTTTCTTTTTTTTTTTTTTTTTTTGCTGTTGCAAAAAAAGCATGTTCCTTCTTATATCTGTTGGTTAAAGTGAGAAGGTGATTATTCACATTTAACCAAGTACAAATTAATTCGAGTGTGGGTTGCAGTTTTAGGTGATTGAGCTCACCTGTTATGCTGCTGCTCCAGATGGTAGCACCAACATGTTGGTTCTTATTGGTGTTGAGATTTGAGCCAGGAAAGGATGGGGCTTCTACGTACCTTTAGATTCATTAGTAGCATAGCCTCTAGTTTTGGAGATGGTTAAAATACACAAATACTATGGTAATTGATTCTTTTAGTCCCAGTTTACTTAATATAACATTCAAAAAATGGAAAAACAGATAATATTGAGAGATTGAATAATGATTTAGCTGGAGAAAACTAAAACAATTAATAATAAAGTCAACCCAAAGTCATCCTTATCTGTGGTAGTCTCTATCTCTCTCTCTTTCTATGTATTTGTATACATATATATATATAAATTGATTCTCTAGAAAGAGAATCAATTTATATATATATATATAGAGAGAGAGATAATATATGTATATATATATATAGAGAGAGAGAGAGAGATAGACTTTCCACTTTACTTTGGAAAGCACTATATGTGAAACAGTAAAATATATATATATAAGTATAAATATATAAAAAATAAATATAAATATATAAAGATAAATATATAATAAATATATACATATATAATATATAAATATACATTTTATTTTTAATAAATATATATATTTATTTTTATATAAATATATAAAAATTATTTATATGTGTATATAAATATATGTAAAATATATGAATATGTAAATGTATATTATATATAAATATATTATATATAAATGTATAATAAATATATAAAAATAGATAAAATAAACATGTAAATATATATAAGAAATATATAAATACATGGACAATAAATATATAAATATATTTATTTATATGTATTGTTTCACACATAGTGTTTTCCAAAGCAAAGTGGAAGCCTCCAACAGAAATGATGGAGTGTTAAATGAATATAAATTATAAATAAATATACCCCTAATATAATGAAATGTTACAGTATTAAATGGCATTTGAACACAATTTCTTGAATTTGTAAGGTATAGTAACTACATTTCTCTTGAAAAAATTGTTCATATTTTTAATGCTAAGCAATGTTGTGCTTGATTTTTCTCCTTGTAAGAACTTGCACATTTTTATGTGAAATCCCTTTCAGATGTAATCTTTTATTTCTGCCAGCAAATTCACCCCCATTTTTGCCTTGAACAATGTTCAGTTTCCTCATATAAAATAATGAAACTTAAAGATTTATGAGCCCTAAGATTCTCTTTAAAAACTTGCTTGTAAAACTAATAAAGCAAGGTCATGAAGATAGTATTTTCTCATTGATTCGATCAATTATTAATAATTGATTTTTAAACTATTTTTTATTATATACAAACACTATTTTAAAAATAGTTGCATTTCTCCAAATGCATGCTGAAGAACTCTGTGAGCTAGATAGCTATTTTGAAATCAGTTAGATTATGATATAGAAATAGAGAGCATCTGCATACTCCTCAGTGAAAGACAGAAATAGTACTAAAAAGAGAATCTTTAGATCTCTAAGTCCTTCTATTTCTACTACTTAAATAAAAAGTAACATAAACATACATATGTATAAGTTATTCCACTATGGAAAATTTATTGAGCTAAATTATAAAAATGTTATCAAGCATTTATACTTTGATATACTGTATAAAATATGAATGCACAAAAATGTGTTTTTGTGATATACAATACAATGTACGTAGTATTTTAGAAAAAACCTGAAAATGTAGCTTAAGAGTTCAAAATCCAACTCTACATTGGTTAAGTGACTTAACCTCTATCCATATAAAATATCAATAATGGCAGCCATAAAAAACGATGAGTTCATTTCCTTTGTAGGGATATGGATGAACCTGGAAACCATCATTCTCAGTGAGCTGACACAAGAATATAAAATCAAACACCACAAGTTCTCACTCATAGGCGGGTGTTGAACAATGAGAACACGTGGACACAGAGAGGGGAGCATCACACATTGTGGTCCATTAGGGAGACTATGGGAGGGACAGTGGGAGGGAGGATGAGCAGGGATAACATGGGGAGAAATGTCAGGTATAGGTGATGGGGGGATGGAGGCAGCAAACCACCTTGCCATGAATGTACCTATGCAACAATCTTGCATAATCTGCACATGTACCCCAGAATCTAAAGTACAATAAAAAATAAATAATAAGCATTGTTTTTAGTTTTATTTTAGGAAGAATGCATTAGATGTATGTCCAATGTGACTGCCATATAAATTATATTTAACAATATAAATATTAGGAAAATCAGAGGAATTTTTCTGAACACATTCATAAATACAAACCCATAAAGGTACAATTTTGCTCTGGCATTGATTTTTTGTCTGCCTGATCTTCTTCGTGACAACTCTAGAAATATTTAACCATCCCATAGAGTTTTCATGTGGATTAACCAGTAGGTGGTTTTATGCTACTCTAATAAGTGTATTCAAGTGCTGAGTCCTCTATCTTACTCAAAAATGGTGTGATGTTCATTTATGAGCATGCAGTATGAGTTCCTACCTGAGGCACTCAGAAGTTCCTATCTGAAATGATAATTTATGTATTCTGTTTCACGTACACACCTGATGCCGCTTGTACTCAGCAATACTTATATCAGGGAATATGTTTTCAATGAGTGACCACGGAACATAAAACATAAGAAAGCATAAAACATAAAACAATTTTTCCTATGATTCAAGCAATTTGACAGCTTCCCTTCTTATCTTTTATAGGTAATATCCTTATATTAATCCTATAGATACTGTGTGCACATGTTTTATTGAACCAGGTTGAACTATTCGTGAATGCATCTATTAGGCTAAAATTTATTTTTGATTTTGGTCTATTTGCACTCAGGAAAATGGAGAATGATTAAGTATTTATCATAAAAAAGAATTATGGAAAGGTCACTATATTAGATGTGTGACGCCGCTTACAAGTGTCTTATGGAAAATGAAAACTATTTTTAATGAATTAACCAAGAAACAAATTAATACATTGTGATGCTACGAAACCAGACATGATAATGTAATTTTTATGTCATTCTGTTTATTTACAATATAGGAAGAGTTAAAAAATCAAAGTTACATATTTCTTCTCCACTATTTTGTCATAAATCCAGAAAACTTACATTTGTGTGGCCAAGGAAGGAAGTATCAATAATCTACATGTACTTGCCCAAGCAAACCTCAGTCTTTGGATTGTTTCTCATTAGCTGGATTTCACAGAGGATATTGAAAGTCCAGTGTTTCTTAGCCATTCCTTTAATCACATCTTGGAGCAATTCATCTTGCTTGAGTGTTTCTTTTAGTGGGCAGCTCATTAATTTTCATGACATCTTCTATTGCTGAATTGCTGTCATTATTTACAATAGAACAAAACCATCAATTTTTAAAACTTTTCCCAAAATATATTTCTTTGTCACCTCTTCACTTCTTTCCAAATATCTATCTACCTAAGTGCCTGCCTAACAAGAAATATTTATAAGTACAGATATCTGTATTGATCAATGTTTATAATGTCTGTATCTATATATTACTACCTATATCTATCTGTCTTTCTGTCAATGTGATTGTGAGACTGTCAAATTAATTAAAAGGAAAATTGATACACAAAAGAGCAAAAAGATATAGTCAATAAGTAAATATTTGACTGAATGAGTGACACTTAAGACTATTAATAAATTGGATATTGGCAGGTTTATGGTGGACACTTAGTAAGTTTCTCATTGTTTAATTGTGGTAGATCATAGAACTTGCTGAAAACAATATTGGCAAGAAAACTATCAATAGTACTCATGATCTAATAATCTCTAAGAATACAGTAATAAAATCAATGATTTCTGTTAAGAAACTTTCTGTGGGTGGTATGGTCTCAGAGAGACTGAGCTGATTCTACCTGTTAACAGAGTCAGTGTTTCCATATTGGCTGGGTGTCTTCCAGATTAAATTGCCTGAGCCTGGAGTATATTAGCAATTCCATAGTAGCAGAATTGCATCTGGAGACCATACGTATAGTTTCTTTCCTTGCAATTTTCACTTGGTTGTATTTATTGAACTTATAGAAGTGCTGAGTGAGTCATGGAAAGCAATCTGTCAAGTAAAAGGTGCCATCAGCTTGGCTGAAGTCAGCAAAGAGACTCAACTTTATAAGCAAGTGGCTGGTAGGCAACAATTTTGCTTCACATTTGCGAATGTAAGAAATGAAATAAATGTTATTAGATGCATGAAATTATAGTTGTCACAGATTTTTACTCATTTTATCTAATGTGGAAATGCCTTTTAGAACATTTCATTGAGATGTTCATTCAGATAGTCTGTATGTTCCCAAAACAAGGGGAAGTTAAGTATTTCCATTGTTGATTGATTCCAATTGCTTCCTATATCTTACCTTTTAAATTGTAAATTTTCAAAATATATAGATAAAATCTAGCCAATCTGCCTAATTTTGCAAAAGAAGAAACTAAGAATTAAGCAGCTCAAATAACATGTGTGATCTCAAGGTATATGTGGATTCACTAGTAAATTAGAAGTTGTACTGAATATTCATAACAAATTACAACTCTATGATCCAGTCATTCTAAAATACTATGCTTGTCAGTTTCTAAAAAAAGAAATGTTTCCAGTGTTTTCACCTGACATATGGTCTTTTGCATTTCCCTAGCACTGATGTCAGCATTTTACAACAAAAAAGTGACTCTCAATGGAGAAATGGGGACAAGTTTGCCCCTTTTGGTACATTTTGCACTGTCTGAAGGCACTTTTGTTTTCATAACTGGGAAGAATGGGTGCCACTATCATCTAGCAGGTAGAGTCCAGAAATGGTGCTGAACATTATATAAAATACACAACAGTCTTCTAAAACAGTTATCTGACCCAAATTGCCAGTTGTTCCTAGGTTGGTAGACTGATCTAATGCTACACAGATTGAACCTAATTATTTTAGCTACTGTACTTTCAAGTAGAAGTAATATTGTTTTCTAAGTTTATATAGGAGTCTATAGAAAACTGAGAAAAGGGGCTTGAGAAGTGTCACAGAGGTGTAATTATCCCCTAGTTGAACCGAGATCTACCTAAATTCATAACCAATGCTTGATTAGCTCTATGTACTGGTGCTTTAAACAAGGCTGACTTCTTATGGCAAAGTTACCAAGTAGTCAGTGGTAAATGATCCTCACCTTGTGGATGAATGATACCAAGAAAACAAACACCAGGGGAATTGTAGAATGCCTTCAGCATGTTGTTTTCCTTTTAGGTATAGGGCATCCTGCTACCTGTTCTTTTATTTGTTGTGGCATGACCAAACATGATTCAATGCTTTCTCTCCCATCCACTTTATATTTTGTCTGCTGATGACTTCTCTCACATTTCTTTCCTTTTGACTGGGTGGGAGGAAAGAAATGAGGCTTGAAAAGTATAAATCTTCTACAGTTTATATCAGTCTACAGGTAGCAGGTGTTCACCCTTTGTCTTAAGTATCAATGCACTATTTTTCCTATTTACGAATTGTGTGAATTATTTGTTACAAATTTGCACAAGGAATATGACATGGTTTGAGGGGTCCATGGTCAACCAGCCATAGACATAACTCAAATTTTTCGAACTTATGGGGTAGAAAACCTTTTATATATAACTCAGCAAAGTAATAATTGGGGTAGAATGATAGCCAGGACCAGTTAAATTGTCATTCACAGAAGAAAAACATCAGAGGTAAAAATAAAACATATATAATCTTCAAATTTCTAGAGGACATAAAAACCCATGTAAAATACAGATATGAGAGAAACTTGAAATCAGAAATGTAAGCTGTGGAACATAGCCACCACTCTGTTTTGCTTTGCAGTGGCAGTGTAAAGAAATAGATTCAATGAATAATCAGCAATATTTTTGATATAGTCAACTGATAGTGACTCTTTTATCATACTTTGGCCAGGTTTGTGTTCAATCTACATATGCATTTGCCAGAGTTTAAAAATTCCTATTGTTTAAAACAGCAAACATATATATTTTACTTTTCAATATATTGACTCTTTGTTTATATAGATTTATTAAATATTTCTATATTTTAAAAAACACATTGACTGAAATTTTTTATGAAATATCTTTGTTGTTTAATAAAAATCTACTGTTGAAGACAGATTTAACTCTTCTTGTATTTTCAAGCAGCCTGTGTCTTCCTTATTCTTACTTCCAATCTGCCCTTTAAATTTCTTCCCCTGGTTCAGCTCAGCAACACTTATAGCAACAGTCATATCTAGAAAGGATTCTTTTTTATACAAAAGTAAGAACAAAAAGCAGCCCAAGTGGAAACTATATGGCAGCAAATAATTGAATTGTAAAGTGCTTCTAAGAAAACACAAGAATCTCATCACTAGAAAGATCACCACTCTGGAGAAGGAAGTAGTTGCAAGTATCGTGAAAACGGCTTGAACACGAAATTATGACTCTTGAATTTGCTCTACTTAAACTTGCACCTCCAGGGCTGCTGTGGTTGTGAACACTGAGGTCCCTTATGTTAACAAAATAGACATTAGCTTAGTATTAATGCTAAAGACAATGCCTAATGGCAAATATTATTTGGCAATATAATCCAGCACTTAGCAACAAGCCATTTTCAAATTCTCTTGCCCAGATCTCAACAGTTTCCAACTTCAATATTACTAAGTAGATTTTTTCACTAAAATGATACACTCATTTTTAAACTTTTATTTTAGGTTTAGGGGTACATGTGCAGGTTTGTTATATAAATATACTTCTGTAATGGGGGTATGTTGTACAGATTATTTCATCACCCAGGTATTAAGACCAGTAATTATCCCCAGTACCAGTAGCTTTTTATTTCTGCCCCTCTCCCTCCTCCCAAACTCTATCATCCCCTAGGCCCCAGTGATCTTTTGTTCCTTTCTTTGTGTCTATGAGTTCTCAACATTTAACTTCCACTTGCAAATGAGAATGTGCGGTATTCCGTTTTCAGTTGCTGTGTTAATTTGCTAAGGATAATGGCCTCCAGCTCCCTCCATGTTCCTGCAAAGGACATGATCTCATTCTTTTTATGGCTGCGTAGTATTCCACGGTGTATATGTACCACACTTTCTTTACCTAGTCTCTCATTGATGAATAGAGTGATGTAATGTGTTAGCTATTGTAAATAGTGCTGTAATGAACATATGTGTGCATGTGTCTTCATAACAGAATGATTTATATTCCTTTAGGTATATACCCAATAATGAGATTGCTTGGTCAAATGATAGTTCTCTGTCTTTAGCTCTTTGAGAAATTATCACGCTGCTTTCCACAATGGTTGCACTAATTTATACTCCCACCAATAGTGTACAAATGTCCTCTTTTCTCCACAAACTCACCAACATCTGTTATTTCTTTTTAGTTTTTAATAATAACTATTCTGACTGGTGTGAGATGGTATCTCACTGTGGTTTTGATTTGTATTTCTCTACAGATCAGTGATGTTCTTTTTTCATATGCTTGTTGGTTGCATGCATGTTTTCTTTTGAAAAGTATTGACACCAAAAGCAATTGCAACCAAAGAAAAATTTGACTTATGAGATCTAATTAAAGTAAAGAGTTTCTGAACAGTAAAGGGAACTATCAACAGAAGAAACAGACAACCTACAGAATGGGAATGCGAGAAAACTTTTGTAACCTACATATGCAAAAAAGGTCTAATACTTATCATCTATAAGAAACTTAAACAAAATTACAAGGAAAAAGTAAACAACCCCATTAAAAAGTGAACAAATAGCATGAAAAGGCACTTTTCAAAAGAAGACATACATGCAACCAACAATAATATGAAAAAAGGCTCAACATCACCGATCATTACAGAAATGCAAACCAAAACCATAATGAGATAGCATCTCACACCAGTCAAAATTGCTACTATTAAACAGTCAAAAAATAACAGATGCTAGCAAGATTGCAAACAAAAGAAAAGGCTTATACACTGTTGGTGGCAGTGTAAATTTGTTCAATCATTGTGGAAAGCAGTGGGGAGATTTTCCAGTGACCTATAGACAGAAATATCATTTAACCCAGTCATCTCATTACTGGGTATATACCCAAAGGAAGCTAAATCATTGTATTATAAAAACACATGCACACATATGTTCATTGCAGCACCATTCACAATAGCAAAGACATGAAATCAGCCTAAATGTCCACCAATGACAGACCAGATAAAGAAAAATTGGTACATATCTACTATGGAATACTATACAGTCATAAAAAGGGAAAAATAACGTGTCCTTTGAAAGTACGAAGATGGGGCTGGAGGTCATTATCCTTCGCAAATTAACACAGGAAAGGGAAACTACATACAGCATGTTCTAACTTATAAGTGAGAGCTCAATGATCAGAATGCAGAGACACATTTTGAAGAACAACATCTAGGGTCGTTTTGGAGAGTGGAGGTTGAAAGGAGTGAGAAGATCAGGTAAAACAACTAATGGGTACTAGGCTTAACATCTGGGTGATGAAATAATTTGTACAACAAACCCCTACAACACAAGTTTACCTAGGTAATAAACCTACACGTGTACCCCTGAACTTATAACTTAAAAAAATACAAACCAAATATTATAACAAAGAGAACATTGTTAGGTAAAATGCTTTCAAACACATCATCAGTTCTATGATTAAATGTATATTCATTGTTTAGTCTTTAATTTTTTAAATATAGCTACCTTATACCTCTAGGTGCTGAATAAATTATGTCACTTAACAAAAACACACTGTCTGTTCATACAATTCACCAATTTATTAAAGGGTGGTTTAGTTGTTTTTTTTCTTGTAAATTTGTTTAAGTTTCTTATAAATGCTAGATATAAGACCTTTCTCAGATGCATAGTTTGCAAAATTTTTCTCTCATTCTGTAGGTTGTTTACTTTGTTGATCATTTCTTTTGATGTGCAGAAGCTCTTAAATTTAAGTAGATCCCATTTGTCAAATTTAGTTTTGTTGCAATTGCTTTTGATGCCTTCATCATAAAATCTTTGCCCATCCATATGTTCAGAATGGTAACGTTTAGGTTGTCTTTCAGGGTTTTTGTAGTTTGGGGTTTTATATTTAAGTCTTCAGTTATGTAGACTTTATTTTTATATATGGTACAAAGAAGAGGTCAAGTTTCAGTCTTCTGCATGTGGCTAGCCAGCTATCCCAGCACATTTATTGAATAGGGGTCCTTTCCCCATGGCTTGTTTTTATCAGTTTTGTCAGAAGTCATATGGCTGTAGGTGTGTGGCCTTTGGGTAGGTAATGTATCATTGCGTTTCAAAAACAAATTTTAAAAACCACTAAACAAATAGAAAAGCTGTTGTTTTGAATAATTTTTATGATGAATTCAATGAAAAGCACATCAATATAAGCAAGATCTTATCTCGTATATATGAGGTTGGTATGTCAGAAACTCTTCATAATTTTAAGATATAATTCACTATTTTTCATTTTTATGTACCAATTATCTCTCAAAGCACCCCCATTCCATTTGGAGATAATTACCTCATTTAGCCTAGAAATCTTTGTAATTTTGTTAGATTGCAATCAAATGGACCCAAATAAATTTACTTGTGTTACTTATTTTTGATTAAATTTTAATAGATCTGAAACCAAATTTAATAGTATGTAATTTTTCTATGATCTTTGATATAATACCTAGTTTATATTTTTATTTATTCAGGTCTAATGCAGTACATAGCAAAAATAAGCATTAGATATACGGTTATTTAAGCCTATATATTTTCTGAAAATTCATAATCTAACATTTCAAGTAATCTACAATTTATAATAGAAACTGTAATGATGGTCATATTCAAGCATATAATTTTAAAAGCAAAATGCATTTTAAAACATGTTAGAATTTTATAAAGAGAAAGCACAGTATAGACACAAAAACTTCAGAAATGCCTTATGATTTGTTCAAACTGTATCTTAAATTTTTTGCTGAGACTAAGCAGACTTCCTCTCCATCTATTTCATAAATGTGCTTATTGACTTTCCAGACAAATCACAAATTTTTTAAGCACAGTGATTAATTAAAATAATCTTGCCTTGTGTAAATCTGGAATTAACTTTGTAATGTATAAACAGTGAAAAAAATCTGAAAGAAACTATGTTTATTTCAGTTTATGACTAGTGACCTAGTTCTCTTCATAGTATGTCAATATTTCAAAGAGAAGAAGAAATCGTTTTTTTTTTTTTTATTTCTTGTGAAAGTTGAAATGGAGAAAAAATTAGAGACTTTCAGAATTAATTAATTAGTTCTGAAGTGCATTACTAATTCACCTAAGTTCAATTTATATTTTACCCATTGTTATGAATAAACTATTTTATATGAAGATGAGTTTTACTTTAAGAAATATTTCTTGAATTGTTTTTGTTACCGTCTTCTGAATTTTTAGTTTTCTCTACTCTCTTTTTTACTGCAATTGTTTTAGTTGGATTTGGGGATCCTGGATTGCATAAATATCTGTTAACTTATCTTCTTTAGTCTGCTTTGGCTGTAATTGTTAGACTTTCTTTTTAGTTTACATTTTCTTCAATTCCCTGAATATTGTATAGTTTCTCTAGTGTCAGTTTTGTTTTATTTTTTAAATATTTTATTCTCATATTATACCTTTTTGTCAAGTTTTTCAGAAATTATTAATTGTTTTATATTTAAAAATCAAGCTTGACTAGGCACAGTGATTCACACCTGTAATCCTAGCACTTTGGGAGGCTGAGGTGGAAGAATCCCCTGAGGTCAGAAATTTGAGAACAACTTGACCAACTGGCAAAACCTCATCACTACTAAAAATACAAAAACTAGAAGAGGCGCGGTGGCTCATGCCTGTAATCCCAGCACTTTGGGAGGCCGAGGCGGGCAGATCATGAGCTCAGGAGTTCAAGACCAGCCTGGCCAACATAGTGAAACCCATCTCTACTAAAAATACGTAAATTATCCGTCATGGTGGTGTGTACCTGTAGTTCTAGCTACTCGGGAGACTGAGGCAGGAGAACTGCTTGAACCCAGAAGGTGAGGTTGCAGTGAGCAGAGATTGTGTCACACTGCTCTCCAGACTGGGGGCACAGCAAGATTTCATCTCAAAGAAAAAAATAAGCAAAAGAGAGAACTCTGTGTTCTTCATTCTTGAGTGGTTACTCCCACCTGTTATACTTCATTCTAGGATGAGTTGGTGAAGAGTTTTTCATCATATTGAGCTTTCTCAAATACCAAAGTTCAGATGCTTCATCCTGGGCTATAATTCCACCCCTGTCCTTCCCAATCATGTAATCCCAATTATTTGCATGTATTTATCTAAGAGGTAGAAGCTTGTCTTCTATTCTTCCTGTGTGCAGAAATGTTGGGGTGGAGCTGACAGGTGTTCTGCCTTTTATATCATGGCCTCTAGCTCTTAGTCAAGAAATCCTATGAAATTCAAGACTGATAAATAACCCTTTTCTCTTCATCTTCTCACATCAACCCTTTCAGAGCATGTCCTAGCCTGTGGCTTCCAGTGACCTGTTTTATCAGCCAACACAATTGGTCCTTTTTCTTCCAGATATTTGCTACAACCATCTTTTTACTAAGGGCCCCCCATTGCTGTTGTGTTTATTGATGTGAGTTTATATGTCTTTCACAACAATTTTAATTAGGAAAGCAGACAAATTCAGTTCAAAATATTGAGCCAGAATCCCTAATTACCTATTTAACATTTGTTATTTTGATTAGTTTGAATTCTTGGCAAGAGATGCTATCTTACTCATCTTTTCATTCTTATTATATTACTTGGACTGTGTTCAGCTGAGCTGGCACTCAGTGATGTTCACTTGATGAATTAATGTTTCTCTACAAAATGACCCTCAATCGACACTTACCGTCCTTCAAAGAGTGAAAGGAAGAAATTCTATATTTATGCTGTGTTTTATGCATTCTTGTTATTCATTCCCGAAGGGAAGGCCTAAGAAAATGTCTCTGTATTTCTACCAGTTAATCTGAATTTTGGTTAAGCATATATCCCACTATGGATTTTGGAAGGAGAGTAAATTATAAACATGAAAATGAAAGTATTTTTAATGTGACTGACTTATGCTTCCAAATTGAATATATATGAATATATCTTTGATCAATAATTCTAATAACTTGGGTATCAAAACATCCTTTTAAGATATTTAGAAGGAACTAGGTAATTGTGGATAAAAATAAACAGATCAAATTTAAATTTGAGGCAAATACTATCATTTAGTACAACTTATATTTGTGATTTAATCACAACTTATAATTTGTGATTTAATATTTTTGTGTATCCTAAATTCAAAAAATAAAAAAGTAATGAATTGATTAAGCCATTTTCTTTTAAAACATTTTTGAAAATTGAAAATTTTATTGAGCATGATTTATGGTGATCAAATATTTCAGAAGGAAAGATGAGTGTATTAATATTCTAAAGAAAAGTAGTGTCCAGTTATAACAAGGACAACCCAGCACCTGCTATTTAGAAAAAGTAATTCTTGCAAATCTAAAATGGTCGTAGAAAAATACACTTCATAAAGCCTTTGTTATTATTAAACTGGATTTCTGAATTGCAAAGTTGGGCAACATACCCTGAGTAAAATTTGAAAATTATTTAAAGTAAGATTGATAAGCAAGTTTAAAATAAAACAAATCTTAAGAACAGTTTTTATGCAACATTTTTATGTTATAAAAATGATGGTTTTGCTTTTATTTCTAAACAACATTTTTTTTCTCTAGTAAATTCTTAATTGGCCACATTCTTATGAAAGCTTTGTACACACTGTGCTCAAATGATACCTGTTTTAAAATTTGTTGCTCACGTCACTGCTTTCTCTTCTCATAAGCCTTAACACATCCTCTATTAAACTCCTTACAATTTGCTAGAAAGCCAAAACTCAATCTGGGTTGCTTGAGAGGGATCAACTAGTACAACTATTTCAGCAGCATCAGATATTTGTGACCAAACTAAATAACAGCATTTAATATAAAATATTCAACAGTGTTCATACCCAGGAGTGTTTAGAATAAACTTTTTCAATGATTTTCTTTCAATTATATTGTTATATTCAGCATTGTTGATTAATACAAGGAATATTGCTTTTGGAAACAGGTAGCCCTAGGGTTCAACCCTGGCTCCACAATTTCTATCATCTTGAAAAATTTACTTAACACCTTTTAATTTCAGTTTCTACATCTGTAAAGGGCTTGCATGTGGATTGAATAATATGAGAGTAGCACCGTGTTTGGCATAATAGATTCATAACATATGTTAGTTTTATCTATTTTACCTAAGGACAACATCATGAAAAAACAAACTGGAATGCCATGTTTAAAAAGTCATCATCTCAGCTTATGTAAGAAGTGTTTCTTGGGGGCAAGGGGAGGGAGAGCATTAGGACAAATACCTATGTAGGTGGGACTTAAAATCTACATGATGGATTGATGGGTGCAGCAAACCACCGTGGCAAATGTATAGCTGTGTAACAAACCTGCAGGTTCTGCACATGTATCCCAGAACCTAAAGTGAAATTTATTTTTTTTTTTTT